>NC_142502.1:8205000-8347500 GCF_057876585.1 Rhinolophus sinicus | reverse complement strand
TGGGGGTGGGGTGCACGGGGAGGCGAGGGGCCCTGCCCAGAGGCAGGCTCCTGTGGGGGACTGAAACAACAACACAGCTCTCACCATGTTTGGGAGGTGTGTTCCCCACCAGAGTTCCATCATTAGGTGATTTGGGATCCTGATGGGTGACGTTTAATTTTTATAAACTGACGGCTGGGATAATTTGCTGAAAGTCAAAAGAGAGCATCTCCTGCCTCCAGCTGCATTTCCTCCAGGGCTCCCACTGGAGCCTTGGGGACTCGGCAGCTGGGCCTGTCCCTGGCTCTCTTGGATGGACACACACACACACACGCATGCACACATACTCACCCCGCACACACGTATGTTTGGCTTCCCCCACGCACCCTTGACCTGCTCAGGGAGCCCGAGCTCCCCCCTTCCTTCCTTGGTTTGGCTCAGCTCCTGGCCGCAGCTCCTGGCTCGGTCTCACCAACACCCGCGGGGCACGTGTGCCTGGAGTGGCCCTTCTCGGCTTAAAGCAGGGAATCTTCCATGGTCTCCCCCTGCTACCTTGGAGCCTTCAAACCTTCCAGCCTTGTGTGGGCTGCCCCTGAAAGCTGCGTCCTGTGCCCGGCTGCCCATGGGCTGCCCATGGCTTCCCTTCACAGCGTCAGCAAGGTGCAGGGAGAAACCCGGGATGGGGAGGAGGCAGAGCAGAAGACGCTCTGTGTGTATTCAGTGTCCACTATGTGAACAGCTCCAGCTTGGGCTGTGGGTGCCTCCAAGTCCTTTCCCTGTCATCCATGGTCCCCACTTAATGGAGAAAAGTCCTCTGGTTGTTCACAGTCGAGGAAGCCCCTGAGGGAGAGAGTTTGAATTAATAGGTCACCAACGGGAAGTGGTATTTGCTGCCTTCTTGACCCCTGAGCCCTGGCTGGTGGCTGATGAATCCAGCTGGGTGCTCATTTCACTCAGTTTAGGTGAGCCATGCGCTTAGAGCAGACATTCTGGTTGCCAATTTCACTTGGCCAGACCTGCCTTTCCTGTTTGGTTTGTTGCTACTAGCAACAAATTTGAGAAGGATCTCTCCTCCACCCATCCTGGCAGCAACGTTGGCAGCTTATTTTAAGGAAGAAGAAGGGAAAAAAGGGAGCAGAAGAACCCAAGAATCTCTTTCCCTTTTATGCCTTAAGTTATAGGGAAAGGATGTCCTCAGCCGCCCGTCAGCTGTGGAAGTACTTCCTGTGCTGACAGGCTCTTTTGTCACAAGAGGGGCAAAAGATGGCAGCAGTCCCGTGGCCCAAGTCGGGAGGGCAGCCTCCCGGGCAGGTAGGAGGTAAGAGGCTGACCCCACCTGCAGGAGACCTCCCCCAGGTGTCCATGGAGCCCCGGCCCCCTCAGTCCATCAGCTCTGCAATGCTGTGGTCCATGCACCTGCAGCTGGCCTGCGCCCGGCAGGTATCAGGCCACAAGGGACAGGGCGCTTGCTCCAGAACAGAAAGCCACGAAACGACATACTGTTTGGTTCAGCTGGCTTTTTTCATAGCAAGACTTTCTTGATGATGGCAGCTGTGTGTTGATTTGCATTCTGGCCCATGGTGGACGGGCACTTGGAGTCATAGGGACCAGATGGCCTGAAGTCCTTCTAGTCCTTTAAAGTCCTTAGACTCTCTGGACAAGTCTGACCGGAAGCCCTGTGGTTGGGGGTGGGGTGGGGGCGGGCTGAGGCCGGGTCCCCTACTTGAGAGCACGCCCACCTGGAGGCTTGTGCTTGTCTGGGTGGGGCTGGTTACCAGGACAACAGTGGGCTGGATTATGAGCTCCTAGCCTGCTGTGCTGCCCTGGGCCTGAGGGCCTGTGGCACTCGGGGGCCTGAAGAACACAGTGGTCCTTCCCTCACTGGTGCCCTCGGAGAGCCCTGCAGAGTGTGATGTCGGGGCAGGGCTGTGGGCTGCCCCCGGGAGCCTCGCCCGCCGTTGGGGAGCTTCTGCCCTTCCGTAGGCAAGATGCTGTTTGTGGGTTTGTCCCCGGGTCTTGGTTCTGTGCTTCCCTTTCTGGGTCAGGACTGATAAACTGCTTGGCCCACCACAAGCCGTAAAGCTAAGCCATGAAGCTAACCCGTGTGCTCTAGTGAGTGATGGATGGGGTTAGCCGCTCACATTCCAGCCGTGAGAGGAGGTCCGCAGTCATCGTCCTTCCCTCGGTCCCTGCCACCCTCTCCCTTTCCCCTTTCAGAAGTTGCTCTGGGCTTCTTGCCACGCCGGTGACACGCCTATGATAAACTTTGACTTCCATCAGTTTGCCAAGGGTGGGAAGCTAGAGAAATTGGAGAACCTGTTGAGGCCCCAGTTAAAGCTCCACTGGGATGAGTTTGACGTGTTCACCAAGGGCCAGAATGTAAGTCCACGGTGAGTCTCTGCGTCTGCGTCTTCGTGCCCCGCGAGCTCGTGGAGAGGCGGGGGCTCCCTTGGGATGTGTGCTTTCCCTTGCGAGGAGCTATGCTTGCAGTTTCCTGGGCCACAGGCCCAGCAATGTTGGGGAGCTGGGGTCCCAACCTCTCCTTTCCCTTCCTGCAACCAGAACGTGCTTTTCAGTTTTGTGAGTAGATAGTAAAGCATAATGAATTTACTAATAAAGGGGAATCCGTTAACATGTGGAGCCCCAGTAACCTTATAACTTGTCCAAACTAATGAAAACCCATGAGGGAGAAGTGGGACAGCGAGCATAATCCCACTTGCCCAAGAAAACTGGGATCTGGATTTCCGTGCTCAGAGGAGAAAAAGGAAGTTCACTTTCTCAAATCACTATACAGTTGATCCTCATGGTTCACAGATTCTGCTTTTGCCAATTTGCCCACTCGCTAAAATTTGTTTGTAACCCCCGAACCCATGCTCATGGCATATTCACAGACGTGCTCAGAAGAGTGAAAAGTTTGAGTCGCCCAGTCTGTGTGCTCCCCGCCGAGCAGAACACGGCGAGGCAATGCCTTCTGGTTTCAGCTGTCATGCTGTGCACAAGTGTCCTTTTTGCCATGTTGTTAGCGCCACGCTTTCACATTTTTGTGCATTTTGTTGCTGATTTCACTGTTTAAAATGGCCTCCAAGTGGTAAGTACTGTCAGCACTTACAAGAAGGATGTGACATGCCTTACAGAGAAAATGTGTGTGTGTTAAGTACCTTCGATCAGGTATAGAGTGCTGTTGGCCGAGTTCAATGTGAACAAATGAACAGTGTGTATTAAATAAGGTGTCTTTAAACAGAAACACACATACAACGAGGTTATATGTGAATTAGTTGATGAAAATGTGTGACCAGAGGCTCCCATGAACCTAAGCCAGTGTTTCTCCCACCAGCAGTTCAGCCTTTGCTCATTTGCTAATGGTTCAGTTCACCAGTTGTTCACAGCAACTTTCTAGAACATGACGACTGTGAATCACGAGAATTGACTGTATTTATAATGGCCCATGTGCACAGGCTACTGAGAATGTGCTGTGGGGGCTGCCTGCCACCCCAGCAGTGCTGGGGTTCATCAGGATGTAAACCGGGATCCCGGTGAGCAACTAAGGAGGACGTGAGGGGGATGCGTTTGTTTGGGGGTCTACAGTCAAACATAGGCCACCGTGCTACAGCCGTTGCTCCTTTGAACCTAACGTAACCATTTGCATTTCTGGTGGTTTCCCGAAGTTTCCAGAAAGGCACGCTGCGGATGAACTGTCTCGACTGCCTGGACCGAACCAACGCGGTGCAGAGCTTCATTGCGCTCGAGGTCTGTCCCGCCGCAGCCCTGGGGCCACCTGTGTCACATCCGTGGGGCAGGCTGGGCTGAGCACCATCATCGGCAAGATGAGGGTGGCATCGCTGGGCTGACTTCCCAGCTGTGGGAGGTGGCACGGAATATGCAGGCATCTGCGGAGAGGTTTCCGTGGGTGGCTGGTTTGCCTTTGACCCGTCACACTTTTCACACTGTTTGGAATGCATCCCAGACATGGTGGCTCCAGGTGCCAAGTACACCTTGAGGAACAGGTTCTTTGTCAGGGCTACTGTGAACAGTGTTGGGCATAGTGTGGGGCTGGTGAGATGAGCCTGGCTTCAAGGCCTGGCAGGGAGACCTCGCCGGGCTCCCTGCTGGGGGAAGGGGTAGGGTTCACACCAGTTGCCCTCTCCCCCTGCCTGCTGTCCAGCCCTCTTGTGGTGGGTGGGTGCAGGGAACTCAGGAATAAGGGGGTCAGAGGCGGGCTGGGTGGAATGATCCAGTTAGATAAAATTGGGGGGACTTGTAGTGGAAGCCCCCATTCTCTGCTGCAAGGATTCCTCGTCCTCTGGCATGATCCACGATCTGCCGAAGAAGGAACTCATGGGCATGGCACCTGGTGACGTTTCCCTAGGCTGCTGTGGGGGAGCTTCCGTGTGAGAAGTCAGTGACAACTGGCCCTTACTCTCACCTAGGTCCTTCACCTGCAGCTCGAGAGTCTGGGGCTGAATTCAAAGCCCATCCCTGACCGTTTCGTGGAGTCCTTCAAAGCCATGTGGTCTCTGAATGGGCACAGCCTCAGCAAGATGTTCACAGGCAGCCGAGCCCTGGAGGGGAAGGCCAAGGTAGGGGCAGGCCTCGGGGGGAGGGTGGGGGCCTGCCCAGATCCCTCTCACGGCCCGTGGTCCGGCCCTCGGCAGGTGGGGAAGCTGAAGGATGGGGCCCGGTCCGTGTCTCGCACCATTCAGTCCAACTTCTTTGATGGGGTGAAGCAGGAGGCCATCAAACTGCTGCTGGTTGGGGACGTCTACACCGAGGAGTCTACAGACAAAGGAAGGCTGCTTCTGGACAACACGGCGCTGCTGGGTATGGGGCTCCCGCTCCGCGTGGAGGGCGTGGAGGGTGGTGCTGCCAGCTCCTCCCACCCCCTTGTGTAATCGCAGATGGTGTGGGGCGTAGAGCAGGGGGGCAGCTTCTGTGCTCTGCACTCTGGCTGCGACTTCAGCTGGACCAGTGGACATAAGCAGCTTGGAGCTGTGTTTCGTATTCTTTTATGAGGTGGCCAGTCACATGGGGCCACAAGAGGAAGCAGAAAAGAGGTTCAGGGAAAACCCAAAGATTTTTATACTCACTGGTCCTAGAGATGGTGGGTAGGGGGTGCAGGGGGGGCATACGGGACCACATGCAAAAACCCCAGAGTGGTCAGGAGGCAGAAGGCAGGAGCCAGAGGACCACTTGGGCCAGGGCCTCTGTCGGGGTTTCTGTGGGAAAGGACGTGTAGTGTGAACAGTTTAGGGTTGGTCAGTTTGAACAGTTCGATGGGCTTTGGGCTACGGGGCAGACTCTAGTTGACTGGTGCCTGGTACTGGGGTGATAGAGGCAGAGGAATGTTGCCTCCAGGGTGTGTGGGCCAGACAGAGGAGACATGAGCCTGGATTGGTTAGTTTTCATATCATATGCCTCCTCTTGGCTTCTTTACAATATATGGAAACAACCTAAGTGTCTGTGATCTATATACAATGAAATACTACTCAGCCGTAAAAAAGATGAAATATTGTCATTTGCAACAAAATGGATGGCTGTCGAGGTTATTATGCTGAGTGAAATAAGTCAAATGGAAAAGGACAAAAACCATATGACTTCACGCATATGGAATAAAAAATAACAAACGAATGAACAAAACCAAAACCAAAAGAAACTCATAGATACAGGCAACAGAGTGGTAGTTACCAGAGGGGAAGGTGCAGGAGAAGGGAAAACTTGGTAAAGGGGTCAATAGTATGGCGATGGATGGAAACCAGAATTCGGTGTTGAGCACACAGTAATACATACTGATATTGAATTATAATATTGTATACTGGAAACTTCTATGTTATTAGCCAATGTTGCCTTAATAAAAACATAATTTAAAAAAGAAAAAAGAATTGCTGCCCAGGAGGGGCAGCATCTCTCCAGCCAGGAAGGTTCTTTAAGATGTCAAACAGCCCAATGTATAGAAAATAAAAATACATATACAGAGCCAGCGGTCACTGTATTTCCCAGGAGTCTGTGCTTTCTGGCCTCGGGTGGGAACCCATTCTCGTACTTTCTCAGTTTGGACTGTTCTTCCAAGCCGAGAGGCGAGGAGAAATGGAATCTGTGTGCGACTCTAAAAGTGTCGGTTTCTTTGAATGCCGACACTTGTTCTCGCCCCGAATGGGTTCTTGGTCCCAGTACAGGTGTCTTTAGTTCCAATAAGTCTCCCATGAGGATGATGTCCTGTTTCTGTTTTGGCCCTGGGACCCTGTAGAAGTAGAGAGGGAAGGAGGACGTCTTCTCTTGGGGGCAAGACTGTCATGATTCTGTCAATAGTTAGACGTTTCTTTTTTAATTGAGGTATAATTGACATATTAGTTTCGGGTGTACAGTGTAATGATTAGATATTTGTATGCATATATTGGGAAAAGATCACCATAGTAAGTCTTGTTAACATCCATCACCATACAAAAAAATGTTCTTATGAGAACTTTTAAGACTTACTCCCTTAGCAGCTTTCAAATATACAATATAGTATTGTTAACTGTAGTCACCATGCTGTACGTCACATTCCCAGGACCTAGTTATTTTATAACTGGATGTTTGTGCCTCTGACCCCCCCCCCGCCCTTCACCCATCTACCCCACCCCCACCCCCACCTCTGGCAACCACCAGTCTGTTCTCTGCATCTGTGAGTTTCTGGGGGGTGTTTTGTTTTGTTTAGATTCCCTATATAAGTAAAAATTATAGGGCTCATAGAAAAGTAAGGGAGACCCAGTATTTTCCCTTACAAGAATGTAAGTTTTGTTTTAGAAGTTTTTGTTGTTTTCAAAAACTTAATTTGCCCATGTTTAAAATGGTTTCACAGCGCTTTTCCTACTTCCATTCTTCCGGGGGCTGTGGTGGGTGGGGGGTGGGGCTCTTACTTGGCCCCTAAGAGCCAAGGTGACATTTGTGGCTACCTGGAAATAAGGGTGGTCCAGTAAAAGCTGAAGGAGCTCCGAGTAGTATAGTGAGTCTCGTTTGGTAGCAAGGAAGATACGACTTACCTTTGAGTTATTAAGTCACTAGCTTAAAAAATGGACTATATTTTGGATATGTAGAGGATGGGGGGACATGGTTCAGAGTAACGATTTTTTAAAGGCTTGAGTCCGAGGTGAAATTAAACATTTCAGGCATGTGGGATGGAAGGGGGAAAGTGCACAGATAGGCATCACATGTTCAAAGCGTCATGAACATATTTAAAGCACGGTAAGCTGCAGGGTCCCCTTGCTTACGTCCCCCCTGGGTCACGCATTGAATGCCGAGGATGAGGTTTCAGTGCCCAGATGTTGCAGCTTCTGTGCCTCTGGTTGGGGGGAGGATGCAGGGGGGGCGGACTACCTGGTTCTGTGGTTTTAGGAGCCTGTGACGAAAGTGCCCTAGGGGAGTGTCCTGGTTATGGTGATTTTTAGCCTCTGTCTTTATACCATTGGCCTGTATCTATTGCTGAGGGACCCGTCCGTCCGTGTTTCTGGAGGAGGTGTGGGGTTTCGGGTGCAGACAACGTGCCCTTCTTATCCCCCCTCACAGTGACCCCGAGGATCCTGAAAGCTATGGCGGAGCGCCAGGCGGAATTCACAAGTTTCAAGCGGATCCAAATCGCCATGGGGACCTGGAACGTGAATGGAGGGAAGCAGTTCAGAAGCAACCTCCTGGGTACGGCCGAGCTGGCTGACTGGCTGCTGGACTCGCCCCGGCTTTCCGGAGTTGACGAACCCCAGGGTGAGTGCAGCCCCTTCGGCAAACTGGAGGAGCCCATCTACCAGTGCCATCGGCCTTCTCGACAGCAAATGAGCTCTTTGATGCCTTCTCTTTTCCAAATGCTTGGAAGGGTGATCACCGTGGTGGATCGCTCTTTCCTCTTCACGTTTAGAGGTTTGCAGTATTAGGCTTGCTCACAAGAACCTTTTTGTCGTGAGGAGGGAGAGGCGGCGTCTAGAGCCATTACTGCGAGGAGCCAGGCACACGTTTCTCAGTGCCACTGACCTGCCTTTTCCCAAACCAACCACTAATGATATACATTCGTTTTAAGTAGTCACGAAAGAATTTGTGTACCTCTTAAGAATGAAGTGATTCCAAATTCAGTAGCTCACCTTCTGCCTTAGATCATGCAAGGTAATATTTAATGACCTCAGAACTCAGGGTTTGAAGAATAAATGACGTTTCTCCGCCAGCACTTACCCGGGGACCTTACTTTTACCGGCTTCCTTGGACTCTGGAAGAGCCTGGTGATCCAGTTCTCGGCCTGTTGATGTGCAGGAACCTGTCACTCTCAACAGCTGCCTGGGGCTGCGGGTGCCCACAGCCACATGCCCCAGGTGGCACGCACAGTCTGCACCTCCCCCTTGCTGTCTTGGGGGGCAGGGTAGCTGGAGTCTGAAGTTCAGGGTCACTGGGCTCCTTGATTCCGTGGTGACCACACAGCGCGCCCACCGGGGCAGGCCCTGTACATGCTGAGGACGTTAGTGCAGCCTGGGTGGAAGAAACTGCCCTCCCCTTTCTCTAAAATGGCTCCTGTCATTTGCCTACAGAAACGGTGGGTGGCCACAGCAAGCTGGCTCTTACTTTGCGGGGGATTTTATTGGGATAGTGGGCTCACCAGGGCTCCCACTAAAATCACATTCAGGAGAGTGAAGCAGATCAGAGAAATAAGCTAGTTAAGCTTGAGGTGCCAGGTCGCCCTGTGTGGCCAACAGGAAAGGAAATGGGTGGCCTGGCCTTTCTGCTGGAGCCAGGGACATAGGGGTGTCACTTGCTGGAGCAGGTGGAACCACACTGGGCTCAATGGCTCAGGCCCACTGAGATGCGGCCAGCGGCTGCAGGGGTGTATTAAACCCTTAACTTCCCCGTTACAGGGAGCACCGCACAGGGAGCGGGGTGAGCGTCACCTCTCGGCTCGCGGTGCTTCCTGGAAACCAGGCTTTTCTGGAGCACGTTTCATCAGGACAGTGGTAGCTACCTTGAGTTGGGCTGGGTTTTCCCTTCTTTGGCCACCAAGTGACAGTCCCCTGGGCAGGACCATATCAGTCAGTCATTAACCAGGGAAGGCTAGGCCCAGCACTGTGGAAAGGACATGTGGGACACAAGTCTGAGACAGCGCTGCCCCCATGCAACTTAGGCTCTGGCTGGGGAGATGGGTCTGATGTACCTGAAAGTTATCCAGAAGGAAGAGGGACCAATGGGATCGCGCGCTTACTACACTCCAGGTGTCAGGTGGGGTGGGGACTTTACATGAGGCATCTGATTGACACTTCATGACCACACTGTGAGGTGGCAGTTACTGTGCCTTTCACAAAAAATGAAACAGGCTCAGAGAGGTCAATCACATGGCCCAGGGTGTAGACAGGGAAAGGCCGCGTGCACTGTGGGAGCAGAGAGGAGGCGGGGCCGCGTGGAGCTCTGCCCAGTGGTCTGGACGACTCTCCGGCAGTGGGACCCCTGGGCCCACAGGCAGACGCCGCTGCACAGCCCAGCGAGGGCAGGCCTTGGTAAGTCACCTCCCTCATTTCCTGCCTTGTCCCCCAGATGACAGCAGCCCAGCTGACATATTTGCCGTGGGGTTCGAAGAGATGGTGGAACTGAGTGCGGGGAATATCGTCAATGCCAGGTAAGCACCTGGGCACCAGGGGTGCAGCAGGGTGACGTGAAACCCACCAAGGTTTTCCTGAGCCAGGCGCCTGACCTGGAGCAGGGCCCCTGCACAGTCCGGCATCTGAATCCGCTGATCTGTGTCCCTTGATGTGTGGGGCCCTCTGACTGCACTCCCTCATACTCACACGTGTACATGTCCCTGATCAGCCTCCTCTGTTAATTAAGGAAATTGAAGGAAGGGCGGGTTGCCCGGTATGTTCTGCCTGGGCCACGTGTGCAGGCTGAGTGGCGCTGTGAGCTTGGAGGGCGCAGGCGGAGGGTAGGCTGGAGGTGGCTGAGTCACCTTTCCTGGGGAGAAGTGAGAAATAACAGGGCGGTGAGGGGGTACTTCTGGTGTCTTCATCAGGTGCAGGAGGAGTAACATCCAGTGTAAGGCCAACCGGACTTTTTCTGTCCTAAACTGGTGCAGCTTTATTTCGAGGAACTTCCTGAATAAATGATAAAACCTGACTCTATGGAGGTCTTCTGAGCAAGGCGGCAGGGGTGGGGTAGGGGGTATGTGCTGTGACGTATACGACACAACCAGAAATATGTGGAGAGGGTTAAGGCCTGGCACCAAGGGAGTGCAGGCAGCAGGACACCACTTCTGTGAAAGGAAGAGTTTGGAGGCGTTTGGAGGTGGGAGAGCCCACTGTCACCTACTCAGAAACAGCGTCATTCTTGTGTTTCTTTCCCAGTACCACCAACAGGAAGATGTGGGGTGAGCAGCTGCAGAAAGCCATCTCACGCTCTCATAGGTACATTCTCTTGACTTCGGCACAGCTGGTGGGCGTCTGTCTTTACATCTTTGTGCGTCCGTACCATGTCCCGTTCATCAGGTAAGAACACTGAGTTTACGCACATCTGGGGGACAGGGGTTGCTGTTCTTGGTGTGTTGTTCTGACTTCCTCTTCCTCCTCCCCTCCTGCAACAGGAATAAGGACCTGCCATTGTTCTAGATAAAGGGAGCAAAACCCCCAAGGAGAAGCTAGGCTGAATAGAATATTGTCTGTAACTAAACAGCCACAATGGGAACCTTCTAGCTCCGGAAGCCGAACTCTTTTAGGAGTGTCACGTGACCCTCATCACCTAAGCACAGCTTGGCACAAGGAGAGCGATGCCTTGTTGAAATTTTAGACAGGAAACCTGTGACCAAGAGCTGAGTAGCTCATCAGAAAGTGCTAATTCTTTTGCCAGTTTTTAAAGAATTCTAAATAATATGTGTGGGCAGAAAGCCTCTGCCACTGTCACCCCGTTATTAGTCTCTACAGTGACAGCTTCGTGAATGTCAGAAAGGGAAAAACCTCAGGAAATGGTTGTCCTTTTAGGAAAGGGTGTGCGTGGGTGTGGGTGTAGGTGCGTAGATGGGGGTGTGTTTTAGGGTTTGGGAGGAACTCACCTTTCCCATCCTGTCTCATAGCCACGGATTGCTAGCCCCCATCCATGTCGTTAGAATTCCCTCCCCTCCCTGCCGATACCAAGCCTGAAGCGTGCCCTTCCTCCTGAGCTGAGCAGGGCCGTGCCTGTGGCATCTGCACACATTTGGGGACCACAGGTGTAGAGAGGAACACTCGCTCTGTATTCATAATCCTCTTCTGTGACTTTCGGAAAGTGTTTAAGTCCCCTTGCCTGAGGCCCCTGATTACGGTGTCACGGCAGTTTGGCCGGGTTCACAGTGAGTGGGTAGAGGTCAGTAAAGCGTGGTGGGAAGGGGCGGTCAGGCTGAAGGTCAGGAGCAACGCTGAGGGGCTCGGATTTCCCAGGGGCTGCCTGCGGCCCTGGACGCCCGCCTGTCCTCAGCTCGCCTGTCCTCGGCCGCTTGCTCCTCTGGCCTCAAGCTTGTTTAGCTCACACGCCTACTGGCCAGTTATCCCCTCCCTTGTCTGCTGGGTGACAGCCCTAGGGAGGCGGTCTGCACTTTACTCTGTACTTCTGTTACCTGCGCTCTCCTGTGCGTTACAAGCTGGCATTTTAATGCAAGCCGCAGTCTGCATTGAAATCACCTGCCCAGTCTAACATAAGTAACTGGCAGTTTCCTGTTCCTTAAAATGTATTGATTACCTATGAAGCCTTCTGTGCTGTGCAGGAAAACCGGGTGGCATGGAGCGTGGGGCAGGAGATAGAGCAGGTGTGGGGGGAGCGAGACATGGAACAGAAAGAGGGGCGGAGGTGGTCCGGAGTCAGGGCTGCTCTGTGAGGTGTTCTTGTGAGTGCAGAGCTTCCGAGTGGGGGCCGTGGAAAAGATGCTGCCAGCCTCCCATGGGGAAGCTGCCGGCAGTCAGGGGTCAGGAGTGATGACGGAGTTGGTGGCGGTCCCCCGCTCGCTGTGTGGCTTGGTGCCTGAGGACGTGATGAGACAGCCTCGGACGGTCTGGGGAGTTCTCAGGGCCTCCAGCCTTGTACTGCTGTTGGATCTTTGGAGCAAAAACAGGTTTGTGCGTTTCCCGTAGCCACTAAGAAGCCACCGCATGTGCACGTCCTCTGTTCCAGGGACGTGGCGATCGACACGGTGAAGACGGGCATGGGAGGAAAGACGGGCAACAAAGGCGCCGTGGGCATCCGCTTCCAGTTCCACAGCAGCAGCTTCTGCTTCGTGTGCAGCCACCTGACGGCCGGGCAGTGCCAGGTGAAGGAGAGGAATGAGGACTACAGGGAGATCACCCAGAAGCTGAGTTTCCCCATGGTGAGGAGCCTGCGCGGGTGGGTGGCGCCCAGCGGTGGGGCGGCTGGCAGTGGTGTGGGCGCCGGCCTCCCTCGCCACTCCAGCCCCACACGTGGGGTTCTGCGCTGCTAATATGGGCAGGCCGTGCGACCAGAGGAGGTTTCCTGCCCTTGGGGGCTCAGCACTGGGGAGAGATGGGCTGCTGTCGCAGAGCCAAGCCCAGGGCAGCCAGTCCTGCAGGATTCTAGCCCCCATCTGTAGGTTTCCTCAGCATCCTTCGTCCCCTACATTTTCTTACGTGCATTTTCTGATTTTCTATTTAAGCATGTGGAATGGAAAAAGAAAACCAATGTGTCCATGCTTTGTCCGAGTTGATGAAGAGTATTTGAATCCTAATAGTGTAAGACTCGGTTTTCTTGAGAGTCACAGTCTTGGCACATACATTCTGTTGTGGCTCAGCTAAGAAGGCCCATTTTCAAAACCAGTGAATTCTTGCCTGAGGAGCCCTGGAGCCGCCCCACTGGTGGCCGTCGCCAATAACATGCGTCATGCTGCCGTCTAGTGGTGATTCCGAGGTTTTCATTTTGAAGCCCGCCGCTTCTCCTTTTAAATTCAGACTTCAGTGTTCTCCTTCCTGTGCAAACCTACGGCCCGCATTCCAGGTGCAGTGGCCCATCACCCAGCGGCGAGGACAGGCTGTAGCTGTTCTTGCCACTTGTTCTGCCAGTGTCTGAGACATGGTGGGCTGGGGCCTGAGCTCTTCATGTGAGGCCAGGTCACTTAAAACTGACATCCCATTTACTAGGCTGCACAGCACGCGAGGCAAAAATCCCTTCATTTTCATTAATAAGTGCTGTAGACCTTGTAGTTTTTATTTCTTGTATTAAAGAAGAAACAAATAAATGAGTGGGGAAATTTGCGATTTGTAGTTTTCCAGACTATGGGGGACATGATGCGTGTTTTCTATGTAGTTCTTAAAAAGTCCAACGCTTTCCACTTAAAAAGTGCTATTTGAAGTAGTAAACTTGGGACGCATTCAAAATAATTAAAGGGCGTATAATATAGCTCCTTTTTTCAATGGAAATATTGAGGGTACCTATAAATTAATACTCTACACCTTCACTGTCCAGTAGAGTGGCCACCAGCCACACATAGCTATGTAAATTGAAATGTATTAAATAAAACGAAAACTCCCCTGGTTGCACTGGCCACATTTCAAGTGCTCAGTGGCTGGTGGCTCCTGTTTTGGACACAGAGGATGGAGAGAGTTGTACTGGACAGCACGGCTGTACACACTCATTTTATTTGCTTGTGAGAATTTTAATCTTCTGTCCAGATTATTGTTGTGGGTTGGGGGCCATGGGAATGCCACATGGCATAAGAGAACAGAAACAGATTCTGGAGCAGAGGTCAGATCTTGTCTTTATCATGTCCTAGAAGTATAACCTGCACGTTTTTCTGAACTTGTCCATTTTTAATCTAAAAGAGAGCCAGCCGTGTATTATGCTTCATAGGGCTGCTGTGAGGACAGTGTGTCCCCAGAGCAGAGCCCAGCCCCTGCAGACACTCCCAGGGCTATTGGGCCACCCCGGGGCTCAGAATCACTGCACAAGATTTAGAGGCAAGGGGAGCGAGACTGTGATGGAGGATCACAGGATGACAATATATGAAGTCAATGGAATTTTGCAGCGCTGTACGTTCTGAGCATTTCCACTTGTTTCCTAAAACCTCATCCTCGTGACGCTGAATGTCTGGGCACTTCTTAGAATGTAGACATAACGACGGCAAGAGCACAGCCTGGCCATGGAGGTTTGATTGGAAGAGTAAACACTGCCATTCGTGCTGCCCCGGTTAGACTTGGCACTTTCTCTAAAACCACTGAAAAACACTGTCATTTAAAATAAAAAAGTAAGCCATGTGAAAGCTCCTTAGTAGGTTTATGGGATAAGTGAAAAATGAGACACTCTAGTAGGAGACTTTTTTAAGTAACATGTTAAGAAAAATGTGTCTGCCCACCATCTGCATGATGAGCTTTTCTCCCCTCTCCCACTTCCCTTGCGCGACGGGCCAGCGTGACGACGATTTTCTTTACAACGTAGGGAAGAAACATTTTTTCTCATGACTACGTGTTCTGGTGCGGCGATTTAAACTACCGCATCGATCTCACTTACGAAGAAGTTTTCTATTTTGTTAAACGCCAAGACTGGAAGAAACTCCTGGAATTTGATCAGCTGCAGCTGCAGAAATCCAGTGGAAAAGTAAGTTGTGCTTTTAAAATAGTTTTTCGCAGCTGCTCCAATGGGGAGTAACATCTGCTAAATGTATCTGCTGTGTTCGGCAAATTAAGTTGCACGAGTGGATTTAACACTGACTCAGACGTGGTAGAAAACATGTGCAGCCTAGGAAGGTAGAGAAACGTGAGTGTCCGTCCCCACACACTTCCTGTTCCTCGTCAAACGGGCTGCATTCGGGGTCTGTGTGTCCTCTCATGGCCAGAGGGGTCATTGTTGTGTGAGGGGACGTTGGTGATCAGGTACGCCAGCTGCAGGAGCCAATGACAGTGGAAGTCTCTCTGCTGACACCACGGCCTGTGCTCTGTGGTTCGAGGTGGGGCTGCTGTCCCCTACTCACCAGACAGTACATGGCTGCATTCAGTTGGGGTCTCAACTGTTTCAGACAGCTCCGTGGCGGCCTCGGAGCACTCCGCCGTGTGAGGAGGGCACTTGCTGATGTCCCCAAGCCCACCCCACCTCACACTCATGCACAAGCCTTGTAGGGACTGTCACGTACTTCAGACACACTAAGCCACTGGGTGACACATCAGACTCTGCTCCAAACACTTTATTTTCGTCATATCACTGTTTCTCATTGGTGAACACACTAACAACTATAACAATATCTAATCTACTTTACACACCAACTTGTAAATATGTAGATTCTGTGACTTAGGAATAGAGCCCTCTACAGTGTGCCTTTTTGTTTTTTGCATAAAGTAGAGAGAGTCTAAGAGAACTCAGGTGGTCTTGTGACTTCTTTTTCTCCCAATAGATTTTTAAAGACTTTCATGAAGGCAGCATTAATTTTGGACCCACCTACAAATATGATGTTGGCTCTGCTGCCTATGACACGAGTGACAAATGCCGCACCCCTGCCTGGACAGACAGGGTCCTGTGGTGGAGGAAGAAGCACCCTTCTGATAGGACAGGTGCGTGAGACATGCGCTTTCAGAGCTGAGGAGAGCAGGTGACCAGCGCCAGAGAGGGAAGGTCCCATTTATCCAGCCCGGTGCTCTCCGCTCTAAAGACAACACGTTCTTGATAACCCACAACTGTGCAAAACGCACAACTTTGGAAGTTGTGCTTTGGGGACGCTCCTCCCTCTGCCCTGTCTAGAGCCTGATCTGCACACGGACATGCTTCTGCTCCCCCCACCCGTGCCTCACGGCTGTCCCCTCACACCGCCCCATCTGCCTTCTGTTCTGGGCGGGGCACGGGGACAGAGCCAGGGGTCTTCCCCTCCACTGTTCCTGCCCTCAACACGCATGCACGTTAACACGCATGCACGTTATGCATCCCCTTCTGTTGGACCAAACTCTTATCTGCTTAGACCCCCATTCCAAGTGGAACATGTGTGAGGCACGGGGACGGTAAGAGTTGGTTATCGATTAGCTGCCAAGCCTGTCTTGAATGATGATTGATGCCCAGCCAGGAAGTGCTGCTGACTTAGAAGTAGGACCGCTACTAACTGGTACATCAACAGCTAAACCTTTCTGGTGATGTGTGTGCTGAGATGGCAAAGCCAGGAAATCACATCTGTACATTGAAAAGATACATTTACGTTCAGATCCGTTTGTGGACATTGCATGGCCCTGGGGCACCGAGTCAGGGATGCCTGCGTCTCCTCCTGTGCAGAAGTCTGCAGCTCTCCTGTGTCCCTATGCCCCTGGGGCGGAAACCCCACAGCAGCGATTTCTGTGCGCCCCCCTACCCCGCATGTGCCCGCTGGAGAGGGTGCAGGTGGCGCTGGTCTTGCTGTTTTGGACAATCCACATGGGGGGCGTTTTCACCCTCGGCCCCAAGGCCACCGTGGCATGGTTGCAAGCCCAAAGGGTTAGCCTGAATGAGTCTGAGGCCTGAGTGGCCCGTAACCTGGGTCCCTTTGCAGAAGCTCCACCGTCCGCATTCATGTATGTTGATACAATTTTGTGTTGTCTGTGGGTCTCTTGATTGGAATCCTGTGAGTAGCTGAAGAACTCAACCTTCTAGACAACGACCTGGATGTTGGCACCAAAGTCAGACACACCTGGTCGCCTGGGATCCTCAAATATTACGGCCGGGCAGAGCTGCAGGCCTCTGATCACAGGTATGGCCCTCGCTGCCACGGGCACATGGCCCTCCACTGGGGAAGCCAGGCCTGCTGCTCCCCACAGCGGACGACGCGCTGTCCCCGGCGGAGTGTGTGTGTGCGTGTGTGTGTGTGTGTGTGTGTGTGTGGGCGCGTGTGCGCAATGCAGCAAAGAACAAAGAATAGGATGACCAGTAGCTGTGTACTCACCACCAAGGATTAATCAACTTTAGCGTTTGATCATTGCTCTGCACCTTAAGTGACATTACTTAGGAAAATTTCAGACACAACCTGCAGTATTTTGTGTCATTTAAATTTTCATAAAATGACATCGAGCAACTTGCCTTTTTGCTGTTTAATATTTTTGAGACACAGTCACATCACTGTTGTGCACATGGCCCCTTCATTTGTAACTGCTGTCCAGGGTTCCACCAAATAAACCCCTGGAGGTTACCCACTCACCTATCGCTGAATGTGCGTTCCTAATATGATGACAAACACCGTAGGGTTTCAGCGTTTTTAAATGCACTGAGCTGTTGGGCTGGCCTTGTTTGTCACACGTTAAGGATGGAACACTGGAAACGGGTCTGTCACCCGGCATGCACTAGGACCGGCCACAGGGAGACGGGTCTTGTAGAATGTCTTTGAAAGGGCGACGGATGGCATTTGAGAGTGTAGACAGGAAGAATTTGATCTTCCCGTGTCTGCTACCAAAACCAGCATGTCAGTTTCAACTTACACAAGGAAAGAAATTAAGAAAGAGAGTTGGTGGTGACCAGTTAGTGCGTCAGCCAGTAGACCTAAATCTTTCCATACTTCTAAGTTCTTTAGAAACCTCTGGTTGCAAGTACATACCTAGAAATGAGCCTTGGGAAATCTTCAGCTGTATGACCTTCAGGTTTGCTGGTTTAGTGAGTGTATTTAGAAGCATTCATTTCACCACTGTTTACTGGGGGTTTTATGTGCTAAGCCCTGTTCCTGGCACTGAGGTTAAGCAGTGAACAAAACAGAGGAGATTGTGCTCTCCTGGAATTTTCTAGTGCGGACAGACAGACAGTAAACAAATGTAGGTTCTGTGAAAGAAAAATGTGGGGGCCAGGGTCAGGCAAGGGGTTGGTGCTATTCTATACCCAGTGTTTGGGGAAGGCCTCTCTGATAAGGTGACCTTGGAGCCGAGACCGGAAGGAGTGAGAGTGTGAGCCATGTGGGTATTAGGGGGAGAGCATTCCAGGTGGGGAGCGTGGCAGTGAACATCCAGGGCTCGGAGAATAGTGAGGGGAAGCGTCAGAAGGAGGTGAGGTGAGGTGAGCAGGCTGGATAGAAGCTTGTGGGCCATGAAGAGGAGCTGGGTTTTACTCTGCGCTGAGGAGTGGTGTTATCTGACTAGCTTCAGACAGACTCTGGTCGGGCCAGGGAGGAAGCCAACGTAGCGAGCACGGGAAGAAACGCTGCCGCCTCTGGCCAGGGTGGGTCACCTTGGGGAGCAGCGGTTGGGTTCTGGATAGATGTAGAGAATGGAGCCAACAATGGCTGATGGATGGGCTGCAGGGCACGGGGGACAGGAGTTGAGGGTGACTCCTGAGTTTGGGGCCTGAGCCACTGGAAGAGTGGAGTCGCATTTACTCGTCTGGGAAGACGGAGGTGCACATTGGGACATAATGGTTTGAGATGCACCACATTTATTGGTTTTTCTAATTACAAAAGCAGGACGTTTTAGTGATTGACAACTAGGAAAAAATATACATCACCAAACTAGCAAATCATCCATAGTCCCACCCTCTGAGATAGTGTCCGTAACGGCTTGTGAGGCGTCTTTCCACTACACTGTCCATGAGTGTTAGACGATTCTACACCAGAAGTTAACCTGTGTGGAGTGTGTGTCGTGTGCACACATACTTAGAGATGTAAACTGTATGTGAGAAAATTAGGATGATGGTATGTGAACTGTTAGCATTTGCTTTTTTACTTACTACTTTTTTTAAAACTACACTTGTCATTTTGAGGTGAGACCCCATACATCTGTAGTACAAGGTCACAGCCAGGAATGTGGACACTGAGATAGTCAAGACAAGCACACTCCCACCGCCACAAGGGCCCTTGCCTGTTTCTAGCCCTGCTTGCCTCCCTGGCCCCCACTGCTCCCCAACTGCTGTCCACCACTGATCTGTACTCCCTTTGCATAATTGTGTCATTTCAAGAATGTTGCATAAATGGAATCCGAATGGGGGCATTGGCTTTTTTCACTCAGCAGAATTCTCTGGGACGCAGCCCGTGTTGCACGTGTCAGTCGTCTGTTCTGTCTTGTTGCTGAGTGAACAGAGCTGCCCACTCCCACTTCCTCAGAGATGCTTCCCTTCTCGCTAATGAGTGGGGCTCTCTGAAAAGGTTTTCTGCTAAAAGAAGTTTGGAAAAACACACAGTGCATATCCCTGTGTCAGATTTTTCTCAACCTTTTTTCTTGCTTCTAGATGCAAAACAAGCTAACGAGAATAATATAAATTGGGGAGGGGGTACTGATATTTTCACCCATACCTCTTAATTTTTACAGCATTCCCTACTTTTAAAGGTTGCAACCATGTTACATACTATTTTGTGTTATGCTTTGTTTCCACTTAATAATATAATGTAAATGTCTTCAATGTTCTATGATCTTCATAACAAAGGATTTTTTAAATCTTTTGTAGAGTAAACCCATCCCTATATCACAATTACAATAATGATGGCATCGTTTCCTGCTGATCTGTTGTCCTGTGTATGTCAAGTAGATTTCTACAGCGTTCTTAATGAGCACATACCGTGTTATCACATGGCTGCATTGTAACTTTCCTATTATGGAAATTAGATGGTTTCCCCTTTTCCCCCTTCTCACCAGCAGTGCTGTAATGATCGGCTTTGTGCATAAACCTTGGTCTGAATCTCGGGTCAATTCCTTAGAACAGAGGCCTATCATTGAGCTTGGTAGGTCAGAAGAGATGAGTATTTTTGGATTCTTAGCACACATTACCACATAACCCTCCGAAAAGCTTGACCCCCGAGCAGAGGTCGAGAAAGCCCACTTCTCTGCATCCTCAGCCATCCTGGGAGGTTCTGGATAGATGGTGATTACCATGTAAAAAGTCTTTGCTGATGGCTGGTATTGTTTTCTCGCAACTCATCCTTAGATAAAAATGCCGAGGTGATACTAAGATTGGGGGGAAATGAAGACCTCAGCCAGAGGACACGCCAGGGAGGCTGCCGGTGCCCCTGCTGGCGCCACGTCAGAGGCTGCTGACGTTTACTGTTTATAGCAGAGCTCTGGGGACCCAGGCGGGGGCTGTGTGGCTTCTTGTCCCCGCTTAACTGCTGCCCGTCTCTCCTCGTGTCTAACACAGACCTGTGCTGGCGGTCATGGAGGTGGAAGTACAAGAAGTTGACGTGGGTGCTCGAGAGAGGGTGTTCCAGGAAGTGTCCTCTTTCCAGGGACCCCTGGACGCCACCGTCGTGGTCAACCTTCAGTCGCCAACCTTAGAAGAGAAAAACGAGTTCCCTGAGGATGTGCGCACCGAACTCATGCACACCTTGGGGAATTACGGGACAATTGTCCTTGTCAGGTGACTAGTGCCCCAGCTGGCGTGGCTTTTGGTGTGGGTGGCCGCAAGGACCCGTGGCAGCTGCTGAGTCTCTCTTGGGGTTGACTTGACGTATTTCCTTTATTCCAGGATCAACCAAGGGCAGATGCTGGTGACTTTTGCAGATAGTCACTCAGCTCTCAGCGTCCTGGATGTGGACGGTATGAAGGTGAGTCACGCTTGGTCGCTGTGGAGCGGGGGCTCCTTAATCGCCATGGGTTTTTTTGTTGTTGTTTTGGTTTTTCATTAAAGTTTATTGGGGTGACGATGGTTAGTAAAGCTAATAGGTTTCAAGTGTACAATTTTGTTATACATCACATTGTGTGTTCATCACCCAGAGTCAATTCTTCTTCTATCACCATGTATTTGATCCCCCTTACCCTCATCTACCACCCCCCACCCCCTTACCCTCTGGTAACCACTAAACTATTGTCTGTGTCTATGAGTTTTTGTTTCTTTATTTGTTTGTCTTGTTTCCATGGTTTTCTTTCACGGGGTCCTATTGCCCCCTCTCCTCACCCGTGTGTTTAGGTAAGGGTGCCACTTGAGGGCAGGAGCTAGGGCTCTTCATTCTGGTATCTAATTCTAGTATGTCTGTTGAGGTGTCTCATGTCCAACCCTGGCCACTTGCAGAATTTAGGAGAGAGAGCAAGTTGAGTACAGTTCCCACTGAGTTACGGGGTCTGTCTTTGCTCACACCTCCATGTGGGAAAGTGTTGTGATCTCTCTTTAGAGTATATAGTTTGCAGAATGCAGCTCACAGGTAGTTACCATGTTGATAATATCCTGATATTCTGTTCACGTGGAGTGCAAAGCTGGAGATGATAGTTCAACTTTTATTTAGAGCAAATGTGAGCCTGCCTGAGGTCTGGACGCTCCATTTTCCTTGGCAAATCAGAAGATTGGCCTGGCTCCCGATGCATGAGTTTGAGCAAGAAACACTTGGGGACCAAAGGGGGTTTTCTGGCTCCTGCATTTGTTCTCAGATGGCCACACTCCCTCACAGGTGAAAGGCAGAGCAGTGAAGATCCGACCGAAGACCAAGGACTGGCTGAAAGGTTGGCAAGAGGAGATCATTGGAAAGCGGGATAGCATGGCTTCCATGTCGCCCACGGCCAATTCGTGTTTGTTGGAGGAGAACTTTGACTTCACGAGCTTGGACTATGAGTCAGAAGGTGAGTATCGCTGCAGGGCCTCCTTAGTCGGTATGGCGAGGCGGGCAGGCAAGCAGTTCTCCCAGCGGCGGGTGTGAGATGGTCGGGAGCCCTTCGAGGACCCGGCCTCATAAAGGTGACGGGCGGTGCTTGAAGCGCAGGCATTCCATTCCACACGATGAGTGGGCGCTATTCACATGTGGGGTGATGCAGGACATGGAGATGTCTAAAATGACAGTGAAAATGGTGGTTCTGAGAATGTCGCTGCAGCGGGCTTGGTCCCCATCCCAGGCATGAATGAAATTCGGGTCCCGCCCTTGCTGACACATGGGTACCCGTGGGCTGCTGGCAGCTGTGTCTCTGATGTCCTGACACCAACCTCAGGCTTTGATGTTGAAACAGACCCACTGGTGAAAGGCTATGCCACCTCACCCTAACGTTTGCTGTGACTCACTTCCTTCCTCAAGGGGATATTCTCGAAGATGACGAAGACTATTTGGATGAGCTAAGTCAGCCTGTGGTCTCAGACAGTGAACTGGGGGGAGACGACCTTTCAGATACCCCCAGCTCCACAGCTGCGGCACCTCCCAGCAGGTCACCTGTGCTAACCAAGAAGAAGCAGCACCCGACCTACAAAGGTAGTAGCTTGGACCTTCCTTTTCTAAGTAGCCTCCAGTACTGAGTTCTCTGTCTCTCTCTGCACCCGTTGAGTGCTGCCATCCCATGAGAGGCTAAAACAATAAGTCATGGCAAGTGGTGGACACTGGGCTCCAGGAAGGTATCCGTTACCACCACACTGAGTTTCTCTAGCAATTTGTATGATTTTTGCAACTGCAACATCGCAGATTCACGATAATTCCTGTTTCTTGTGTGTGTTCAGATGGCTACAGCTCTGAACTGGTTCTACATTTGTGATTTTTTTTATTTTCCTCCAAAACTTTTCTGATTTCAATCCCATAAGAGACATACTCAATGTCTATGTCCTGAGTTGCTCGTGTGTTGTTACCTGCTTATAAAATTATATTATACAGTAATAATTTTATACGTTATATAATTATATGTATATAATTAACAACATTATACATTAGCATCATTATATCATTGTAGACTTAAGAGGGGCTGAAAGTCGTATGGATTGAACAGCATGTCCCTAGGTTATACAGAATAGTGATTCTTGAGTAACTCTTAGAACTCAGCAGTGGTACCTGGGCTGGAAACTAGGGCTGTAGACGCAGGAACTACACCAGACTCCTGTGCAGTTCCATCCAGTCGTGAATGGCCTTCTGGCAGTTGGTCATTGTGTCATGTGTTGGAGGAGAGCTATAGCCAGCAGGTACAGGACCTTTGGAGCTGGGGCTGAAAACAGAGAACAGGGGTGAAAGTGAATTAAAATGTTTCCCAGGAATGTACGTTGCCAGGAGAGGTGCAAAGACCCTCAAACCCCTTTGACTGTATAGCAGCCCCAAAGCTCATCAGTAGCCTGGCCGATTGACCCATCAGGAGCCTTTGAATTTACAGGTTGCTAAACCCCATCATATAGGTGTGGATTTGTCAGGTGGGCTGGGCCCTGGGAGTCTGGCACATGTGGAGCTCCCCAGGTGACTGAGACGCACAGCCAGCTTTGGGGACTGCTGCCCCATGCAGGCCCAGCAGCCTTCGTCTGCGTGTCGAGGGTTCTGTGCACTGCACATGCAGAGGGCTCCTGCTGGAGTGGGACTGGCTGTGTGGATGTGCTCTTTAGACAAGGGGGGCCCTTTTCTCCAGGGGCGGCCATTGCTCAGGCAGACGGAGAGCAGGTGCCTCTTTGAAAGAAAAATAGAGCAGCGGGCTGCCTGGCCACCTGGGGGGCATCGAGGAGCTGTATTCCCCCTACGGGGTTCAGGCATTTCCCTTAGAAGGAGAACCCGCTTCCCCTAGAGCAACCTCATGTCTTGGGGCGGAGGAGCTGTGGATTGAAGGGATGGGGTGTCTGAGCCAAAACGAAATGAACCAGGCTGTGTTGTCGTGTGGGAGAGAAGAAAGACTCACATATTCATGACTTTCTATGTAATAAATGTACAGGTAATCAGACAGAAGCAGTCCCCTCCTCATGCGCTCTTACCGGAGAAGGACGTGACAGGACAGGTGAGGGTGGCGGACACTTGTGACGTAGCTGGCACTGGGCTCCAGGGTTTGGGACTTGATGAGTTCTCAGGGACATCCATACCAGGAGCTTGCCGCTGGGCGGCAGAATAGTCTCAGCTTCCAAAACAGTTGTCCCGTTTTTAGACAGAGGACAGGAAAATGAGGGGCTCTGGCTTTCAGCTGTCTGCTCTGTGTGGATGTCTTGCCGATTGTTTCAGAAGGAAACTCGCCCACACTTTCAATTGGGTTAGTGTCTCGTATCTGGACAAGAAAACTTGGCCAGGGTTCACTGAATGTTCTGAGCAGGCACGGAGTGTCCTCCGTCCCTCCCTCCCGTGCCAGCAGAAAGGGGGACAGTTCTGCTGTCCTGCAGGAGCTCCTCCTGCCACAGGTGGCTCTGCACACCTGAGCCTGACCCGACTCACCTCATTCACGTCCCGCCGTGTCCTCCAGATGACGCCGACGTGGTGGAGTTAAAGCAGGAGCTGCAAGCGCTTGGGGACTTCCATCACCGTTCTCCAAGCAGGTCTCTGTCGGTTCCCAATAGGCCTCGGCCACCGCACCCACCGCAGAGACCCCCCCCTCCAAGTAAGACTTTGCTGCTTTGGGCTCACACGCCTGCTGGGAATAATTGCACATTTCCTGCTACTGAACCAATGGCTCTAAATCACCTGCTGCCTCGCCTTCGAGTCCCCACCGTGCTTTTGGCCTCCTTGGGCTCCTTTTTATCTTAAATTCGCGACGTGTCTGATATCAGAGGTACAGCTGTTTCTCGTGGCAAATTAAGTGATCCCTTTATAAAGTTGTTGGTCCTTCTGTAGCTGTGGTTTGCTTTAAGCTGCTTTCTTTTCGACATCTTAGAAAATGGAAAATTGGGTGCCAGCCAAGGCAGGCAAGGCACTTTTTCAAAGCTCCTTCCTCGCCTACCTCACAGCATCTCTCGGAATCTTCTCTCTTTGCTCTCTACCGAGTGAGCCCAGGTGGCCTGACGTGCAAGGCGACCCACACCTGGTCTAACCAGGCGTCTTCTGGCCTGGGAGCCCAGGCCTGCCCGCCCCTGGCATTCCTGGAACCTGAGGACAAGCTCTTCCCAGCCGGGCTCTCATAGGAGAGTGCTTTCTATTCCTGGCTCCTCTAAAACCAATGCTTTGCCCATCAGTCTTGCTTTGATAGCCTGACAATAAAGTTGTGACTTGCTTCTGAGCAGTTTCTAGTTGCCTCTGCTGTTCACTTCTCCCCCACAATCCCCAAAATGTGACAATTAGGCAGAGAGATTTTCCAAACGATTTACTTTCAGGATCAGGTTTATCTTGGCTCACATCACGACAGTCATCGATGGCAAGGATTATTTTAAGCATATTTTTTTTTACTTTTCTGAGTTGATACTCAGAAAATAAAATATAAATAAAAAATGTTAAGTGGTGTGTCATATATTATGGTGGAAAAATTACAAATGTAGATAAATATAAAGAAGAATAAAATTTTTTATTTCACTTGACTACCTAGAGATGAGAGCTGTTCATCAAAAAACTTGCAGCCTTTCTCCAATTATATAGATCTATATCTACAGGGAATTTATATTTATTTTTTTTATTCTTTTTTACAAAATTGGTATCCATTTTGTTTGGTCATTTGTGTTTAATGTCTGTATCATTAAATATTCTAGAACGTGATTTGTTGATAGCTGCAAGTATAATTTAACATAGATTATTCTCCTGCTTCAGGGTATTTTTTAGATTTTGGCAACAACTCATTTAAAAAATTTGGTCCTAGTAACAGGAGTGGGTTTTAAACCACTTAAAAATGAATGGACTTTGATATCAGATTTGAAACTCCCAGGATGTTAGATTAAAATTTACATTCAGGGGTGGCCGGTTAGCTCAGTTGGTTAGAGCGTGCTGCTGACAACGCCAAGGCTGCCGGTTCCATCCCTGCCTGGGCCACTCACTGTGAGCTGTGCCCTCCTTGGGAAAAAAAAAAAAATTGCATTCAAATCCTGCTTCTCCAGAGAACCTACTTTAAGGCACAAGCAGTTAGAGAATCTGAAACATTCAGTTGTGCCTCTGTGAATGTCCTAACGACGTCAGGCCTCTAGCCCTCCTTGCTCTCAGCTGGCTGGGAACTTGCCTCGCAGCAGCCAGTGACATCACTCAGACTGAGACTCCACCCTTGTTGGTTTTTGCAGCTGGTTTGATGGTGAAAAAGTCAGCCTCGGATGTGTCCATCTCCTCTGGGACCCACGGGCAGTACTCAGTCTTGCAGACAGCAAAGCTTCTGCCAGGAGCCCCTCAGGAAGCGGTGAGTTCTGTATTCAGCTCAAAGCAAAACGGACGGCATTTCCAACCTGAGGGGTTGGCCCCGTGGTTCATCCTCAGCCCCTGAGATCACGCAGGATCACCTCTTTTCAGTGACTTTCTATCTCTTTAACCCTCCACCTGTCCACCAGGTCATCCCCGAACCCCATAACTTAGTCCTTTCTGGGCTTTGAAATGATCAAGCAGGGTATTAGAGAGAGATCACGTTTGATGCAAAATCCAAGTGTCCCTACATGGTGCGATTATTGGTTTCCAGACATACCTGCTTCTCTCGTCCAATGCCTGGCTTTGACCTTGGTGTGTACAGCAATGCTTGGTAGAAGGGAAAACAAATTCAGATCAGTTTTCTTGAAAAATGGTGATCATTCTGGTACAAAGTCAGCTGAGAGAAGAGGCTGAAAAGAGAGCTGATGGGCCTCAATAATGCAGTCGGGATCCTAGTAATAGTAACAGTCACTGGGGCTTTGGAGGTGAAGAGTTCCGGAGGATGGCAGTGAGCTGCTAAAGGCGGTAGGTGAGGGGGGAGGGAGGAGAAGTCGGGGTGCTGGGTGGAAGCTGAAGCCTCCTGGAAGGGTGCGGAGAGCTGGGCCAGAGGCTCATGCGTTCACGGCAGGAGAAGGGGGTTGACTAGATGTCCGAGGTTTACAGGACCAAGGCGGGTCATCAAAGTCGACCAGAGGTTTGGGTGAAGAGAGGCAGAAAGGCAAAGAGGCAGAAGCATATGTCTGGAAGGTGTTTTAATAACAGCTGGGCCCTGGGCTTTCTGGCTGTGGCGTGGTTATTGAAATAAAGTTAGAGGATGGTTTGTCCACACTGCAAAATCCTGTAGCCACCCAGTTCGGGAGATGAAGCTCGTCAGCTTTAAATAGTATTGCGTTCCTCTTCTTGGTGTGCAGGTGCTCCCGGGAGAAAAGGAGGCGTGAGGGATGCGGGTTAGGTAGGAGTTTGCGTTTCGATCACCGCCTGGCGGAGCTCTGTAAGGCTCACATACAGGGCGGCGGGCAGTGAGCCTACCTTGTTAACACACTCCTCTTCCTCATTCTGTCCTCAAGCCCAAAGCTAGGACCGGGATAAGTAAACCTTACAATGTCAAGCAGATCAAAACTACCAACGCTCAGGAGGCAGAAGCAGCCATCCGATGTCTCCTGGAAGCCGGAGGAGGTAGGCGCTCCCTGGGCTCTCTCCCTGGAAGAGAAAAACCATTTCCTTTCATCTCCCTACTAAAAGGGGCCTAGAAGAGAAAATAACTTTTTTTTTCCTGAATGTAGTATATTAAATGAAAGTACCCTGTAGCAACATCTTTAAAATTCCACCACTGAGATTTATTGTCCATTTAAAATTATATATTTAAAATTCAGTAAGTATATAAAAATAATCCCAGGATTATTAAACAGCACTTAAGGGAGACACTGAATTAAACAGAAATGAAGTTTAGAAAAGGTAAATGCTCCAGGCACTAACTCTTTGTGCTGCAGAAAGAGTTAGGTACACGTCCCCGTGTGAGGCACAGAATCTACTTTTTAAATCACCAGCAACTGCAGATTCTTTACTGTCAGGCAGAGAAGGATGTCTTCTCTGCCACACTGCCCGTTAATTTTTATTACTGTTACTTCGCTTAACCCACATTAATCATACTTTACCTTGGAGTCTCCCTATACACTCAAAACCACTGGTGATTAACATTTTTGTTTTTTGTTTTTATTTTGGAGAGGGGAGATTATGCCAGCTAAATAGTTATACTCATATGTAATTACAATCGCCTGATTTGTTTTTAGTCAGGATATTTAACTTATTTGGAATTTTCAAATCACATTTAAGAGGATACAAAACACTATTGTAGGATAACACTGTTGCAAGTGGTTTCTTCTTTATTTGAAAGTATTTTTTATTTAAAAAAAATAACTGCAATTGTATGTAACAACTCAAATAATCATCAACTGATGAATGGATAAAATGTGGTGAAACCATATAACGGAATATTAATTCAGCCATAAAAAAGAATGAAGTACTAACCCATGCTATATCATAGGTGAATCTTGAAAATAGTATGCTAAGTGAAAGAAGCAAAACACAAAAGGCCATATAAATATGAAATATCAAGAATAGGCAAATCTACAGAAAGTTGTAGTGGTTTCTAAGAGCTGGAGAGAGAAGGGAACGGGAGTGACTGCTGTGGGTATGTATGGGCTTTCTATTGGCGGTGGCGAAGTGGTTCTGGAATTAGTGGTGATGATTGCAGAACCTTGTGAATACACTAAAAACCACGAACTGTATTCTTTAAAAGGGTATATTTTATGGTATGTGAATTGTTTTGCAATTTTTAAAAAAAATTCACTCACATGGAATATAAAACTAAAAGCAACAAATGAAGAAACAAACAAAGAAACAAAAACTCATAGACACAGACAACAGTTTAGTGGTTACCAAAGGGCGGCGGCGGGGGCGGGGGGGGGTAGAAGAGGGAAAAGGGGGTCAAACATATGGTGATAGAAGGAGAACTGACTCTGGGTGTTGAACACACAATGCAATATATACATGATGTATTATAGAAACTTGAAACCTATATAATTTTACTAACCAATGTCACCCCGATAAATTTAACATAAAGGAATAAAACAAGAAAGAAAAATATTCTGTAGATGATGTGGAAGTTAGGAGAGACTTGAGGTCTGAAATCACCTGGGGTCGCAACTTAACCTTTCCTTGCTTATGGGCCCTGCTGAGAAAGTGAGGGGTTTTGGATCATGTCCCCTGAGAAACACACCTGCACATGAAACTTCGCATGTGATGTCAGGGCCCACGAGTCCCCCATCAGGACCATCCACGGACCCAGCTCACCATCCCTGTTAAGAAAGTGAGCATGAGAAACGGGTTAAAACTAGCTGGTTGGGCCTGACAACCCTCAAAATTGTCTTTTAGAAAAACGGAAATACATTGCATTAGTAAATTACTCTGAGTGTGGACTGCCTAAAGGTTACACTGTGCGGTGAGCTGTCCCATGCTCTTCAGCCGTGCATTGGTGTGTTGCAGGCGCCCCAGGGGAAGCCCTGAATGCCACCGACCTCAGGGACCAAGAGTCCTCCAAACCAGAGCCCATGGCAGGGGGGGCCCCGCTCCTGCCACGCCGGCCCGCACCCAGGGTCCCTGCCATCAAGAAGCCAACCTTGAGGAGGACCGGAAAGGTAAGAACTGATCGCATCAGCCTCTTACTCCTGAGTTACTCAGACGTCTTGTTCGATAAGACTCCCATCTCTGTTGAGTCTGTCTCTACATATTCATGAGTCTCTGACTCAGCCCCATCCTTGAGGAAAATGCCTGGCACATGCTTTCTCCTTCGTAGCCCTGCCACCTCCGGGCTCTAGCTGAGCAGACAAAGCAGGAACTTCTCAGCACCACAGGAACGGCTTGGAGGTGTCACACACGTCCTACATGTCCTAGTTGAGTCCCCATGTCAAACCACAGCCGGACGCCGGATCCTGGCTGTTCCAGTATTTCCCGTGTGTGTGTGGTCTGTGTCATGTGCACATGGTTTCCCGTGGACAGGTTTTATTTGCATTAGAAGAACAACAACCGGTTCCTAGATGAACGGTGTGGACCTCAGGTGCTGGACGTTCGACAGCTTTTCTTGCCACTTTTCTTGCAGATTGTGTTTTGCTCTCGCTCCCAAGCTTCTCCACCTTGCTTACTGCTTCAAAGACATGAGTTTGTCAGGACAGTCGCAGCCCAAAGCCTGGCGCCTCTAGAGCCATCTGGATCTTCTGTTTGATCAGTGTTCTAGTAGCGGGACACTCGGTAACCCCTTGCTGGTCATTACAGATGGCCACTGCTTTTCCCTCTGTGCAAGTGTGAGCCGTGGCTCGGTGCCGCCCGCCTTCTTACAGAGCTCGCTTTGGCTCGTTGCACCTGTCATTGTCCTATGCCTGCTTGCAAATCAGACCTCTTTCCTTCTTGCCCCTGTGTTCGCTGTGTCTTTTCTCTAAAAAGCCAGAGGCAAAACCAGATCCGTGTTCCCAGCCTGCTGCACAGGAGCGGCAGTCAGAGGCTGCTGGAGAAGGGACTGTGTTTGCTGTTTGCTTCCTAAAGAACCAAAGGAAATACTGAAAGGCGGATCCTTAAACTGGATCCACCGCTCCCGGACCCAAGCTCACTTGCTTTGTGATAGTTTTTAATCAGAACCAAGGAAGGGAAATGTCTGTGAAACTTTCCGTTCCTCTATATTTAAGTATCAAAGATTCAAGGAGCAAGTATATCCTTTAGTCCTTCCATTAGCTTAGTGCCGGAACATGAGTGGCTAAAGCCTCACGTGGACTGTGTGAATTATCAAAGCTGCGGTCTCAAAGACAGAGTTTCGGGGAGGTTTGCTCTTAAGGGAGAGCATCACCCCATTTCCTGAGGCAACAAAGGAAAACCTGTCTCAGATTATTCTGTGGCCCTGGCTGTAAAGTTTCCACTCATATTTCATTGAACCTGCTGGGACTACTTGATAAACGTGTGTGTTTCTCTTTCGTACTTCGTCACGTTTCTGTAACCCAGACATTCTCAAATTCTCGAATTTGCTAGAATGTCCGCTTAGCGCCATCTCTGCTCCCGTGCTGACATGGTCTGAGTGCTCTCTGATTCCCAACTCCCCCGGTGCTGGCTTCTTATTTACACTCTGTGTCATGCCTTTTCTCAGCCCACATCACCAGAAGAACAATTTGGGCAACAGCCTTTCCATTTTACAATGGAGCCCCTGGAGACGAGCCTTGAAACCCCGCCTCTAATGACAGTCCGTCCTGTTCCCAAACCACGAACCCTTCAGCCCGGGAAAGGCGCGGAGAGGAGGCCCAGCGTGGGAAAGCCAGCGCCAGACCACGCCCCCGCCACGGCCACCACGCCCCCTCTGGAGGCGCCGCCTCCTGTGCCCCAGGTCCCGCCCAGGAGGAAGAAGTCCGCCCCTGCCGCCTTCCACCTGCAGGTTCTGCAGACCAGCAGCCAGTTCCGCCAAAGCCTCACCTGCGGCAGCAGCGACTGTCCCCCAGCACACCAGCCTGATGGGGGCGCACTGTTTCCACAACCGGCTTTCCTTAGCGCGTCGTCAGCTGCGAGCCCCGAGACTGATGGCCCCAAGGAGACCAAACCAGAGGCCGCCTCCCTTCTGGGCGATTATCAGGATCCCTTCTGGAACCTTCTCCACCATCCTAACCTGTTGAATAATGCTTGGTGTTCCAAGAGCTCTGACCCCCTGGACTCGGGGCCTCGGAACCTCAGAAGGGCACACACCGCCCCCCTGCAAGTCAGTGGCTCCGCTGCCCAGGAGCCACCACCGGCGCACAGACAGAAAGACTTCGGTCACTGGGTAGCGATCGGTGACCAGGAGCAGAGGACGGTGCTGCAGGCGTTTGACCCGCTGGCGAAAACATGAGTGGGAAAGCGACAGCCGCTCTCGAGCAGAACGCGTGCCTTCTTCCCTGAGGCGGCGCTTTACAGGGAAAAGCCCGGTGGCCTCAACCAAAAAAGAGACGTCTGTGTAAAGGCACAGAAAAAACATTTGTACTTGTGTCTCTGTGTACTTGACAAAGGTGGTGTCTCCTAGTCAATAAGATGATTCTTCAGCCACCGAAATGTGTTTTCTTCCAGGCTTGTGCATTTTGAGCTTCCCCTCATGGGTGTGGGACACCTCCCATTAGACTCAGTGTGTGGCTTTTGGGGACGAGAATTAGCTGATAATGCCTAAGGAGTTCTGTCCTGTAGAATTTTAAATCATCGTTCAGTTTATGTGTGTACGTGGTATTTTTTTAAATTTTGTTATTTTACCGATTTGGAATAATTTTTTGGTGAACCACCTGGAGGTTGATGCATTAAGTAAGGATTGCACCAAAAGGTGGTTGGGACCAGTAAGAGCCGTACCTGGCCCCCTGACACCAGGTTAAAAGCTCAGAGTTGGAAGCAGCAAATAGGTCAACGAAACGACTAGGCTGTCCCTTCCTACTGTGAGCCCTTGTGTTTATTTACGAACGTGTATATCGACCTTGATCGTGTGGGACACGGTGTCTGCACTGAAGCATATACCATTAGCTTAACCTGAGCTTGAACCAGCGCAAGAACCAGCGCTCTGTCGCAGATCCCGCATGGCCCGTCCACGGCCAGTCCTGAGCCTGTGTGCTACTTAAACCTGTTTTTACACACTACCCATCCCCTAGTAAAGGAAACCTCGTGGAGTCTTTTTATCCCACGTATTCCATCCCTGTTGAAAGCACAAATGTGAAAACTCATTCTTGCACATAATGTTGATACTTGTTATACGAGGCTGAATATTTGTTTTAACCCCGTCTGCCTGGCTGCAGCTGCAGGAGGGAAAGTACCATATGTCCTACATGTAAGAAACCCCAGGGCAGCATGTCTGGGCTTGCTTATCTGTATGTTGACTAGGTTTATTTTTTACCTATACATTTCCAACACCACTTCTTACCTAGTTAATCATTTAAAAAGACCTCACTGTACTGTTTTACATTTTAGAAATAAAAAATGTTATAAGGCCTAGAGTCCACTTGGAACAAATATATTTTTGCTAATAAGAAATTCACTGGCAGAATCATAGTGTGTCACATCCCACATTTAGGAGACTTTCATGTCATAGAATCAGATAGCAATGATCCTGCATCATCCCTAACGAGCGGGGAACCCTGTAGTCAATTCCAGTGCTTAGGACGGCAGTGATCGTCTTGTCTGGGGGATACCACTTACCGATCAGACCTCTGGGATTTCAGATTTATTTCCCATCACCACTATTAAAATACAGATTATTTAAATCTGGCACTCAAAACGAAAAACTACTACATTTATCTTACTTCATCTGAAAACTGATAAAGGAAAAGATATTGGTTACCCATAGAGATAAACAGAGAATACTTGTACTTGTAGTTGACCAGTCAGAAAAGATGGTCAAGGTGATTAGGACATCTTCTGTAGTAAGTGTTTTCTATCATTTTTATCTCTGTAACAAACACAAGCAAACAACATAATCCTTGAAAGAGTTAAGAGGAGAAAGAAAGCAAGATGGGTAATCGGCTTGGAGAAGTTAAGTGATTTGCTACGATTCACACTGCTACCAAAGGTACAATTGCAAATGGAAGCGAAAGTTTCTTAAGTGCTCTTTTTTCTCTAACCTCTTTTCCCACCAAAAAGGAGGTGAATTTGAAAGCAGGTGAATGTAACAACCAGGTAGAAGAGCCTGAGAAAGACCATGTCAGGGGTGGGACTAGGCCTAGTTTGGGGGTTTCTTCTTTTTCTAGAAAGCAAATAGCCAGTAAATGGTACAGAGAACAGAATTTCAATTAAGACAGGTGTTTGTCACACAAGTAGCTCTTAAGGATCCTGCAGTAAGTATTAATGCACAAAATTGTGTTGACCTTGGGAGGCAGGTCACAAGAAAAATTACAGGAAGTTTAACATGAAGAATTGAACAAATATTTGATTGTGGGTGTTCCAACTTAGTGAACAGCATAGACGGGATTTTGAGTTGATAAATACGTAAGGTTCTCACACCAACATTCTCTTAAAAAAAATTGGAATTGCCTTATTTATTTTTTAAATCAATGCTTAATAGTTGGTAGGTTTCCTGGATTAGCAGCAGAGTCAGTTGAATAATCTCGACAATGAGCAGCTGCCATCCTGGGCATTTCATTCTGTGGTTTTTGTATTTTTAGTTTTCTTTGATGTTCCCACACAGGGCTTTTTATTGTGACCTTGCTTATGTCATGACTTTTTTGTAAGACATTACAGCTCACTGCAGAGTATTTTAAGCATAGTACTTTACAATTCAACATTGTCTCTAATGACTCCAATTACTCTATTCCCTTTTATAATATAATCTCCGACTTCTTGCCTGTTTTCAAAATTTATTCCAGTAGGACATCTGCCCAAGCAATTCCTGTAAAAGTTTAAAGTTGTTGAAGTTTAAGACACTTAATAAAATTCTACTGATGTGTATAAGTAATGTATTAAAACGTTCGCTTTATAATGAAGTGATTTCATCAGAAAGGAAAGCCACAAAAATTATTTATTGACTGGCAATTAATAAAAACCCTGTAATGTTTATTTGAAGTGACAATTTGTACTGAACATGTGAAAAAAAACTATTAAATGTTTTGTCTTTTTTTTTTTAATTTGGCTTATTTCTTTTCAGATATGGAGAGAACCTTGGGATATCTTCTTTGGTTAGCCTCCTATTCTGGCTGAAATGCGACTACTAGTTATTCTTCTGTTTGAGTTTTTGTTTTGGGGTTTTGTTTTCAACCACCAGACTAAGTTGAAAAAGCACAAAAAATAATTTGGTTAAGAATTTATGACTTGAATGATGCCAGTAGAGACCACTACGATAATATATATAACTTTATGCTATAACATGTATAAGACTTGAGATATGCGAGAATTCATTTTTTATAGGATCTTATAGCAAATTTATAAAATCTTAGACTGCTAGATTGGTTTGAGTACATTACTGCACAGAGGCAGGAGAAGAATAAACAATCTTCAAGTTCTGTCTAGGTGTGTTATCAGCTAATTAATGCACGAAATGTAGATTGTAAATGTTATCAGATGGCTTTCAGGAATAAGAATATACCAACAATCTCAAAATAATAAAGCTGGCTGTTCCTTCCTGACCAGTAAGTACCATATTGAATTCATTTAATCTGAATGCACAGCCCTGGGACTTGGTCAGGGAGGGAGAAAAAAGCCGGTTCTAGTTCCTTCTTTTCCAAGGTAGTAAGACAGAGCGATTTGAAACTCACGAGGCCAACTGTTTGTGTCTCTAGAGTAACCTCTATCTCAGTGAGATAGGAAAGTACAAATGAGAGAGTGACTGTGAACAGAGGGTCAGAGAAGATTTGAGAGAAGAGGATTAAGAATTTAACAACTAGTATAGTGCCAGGTGGGCACTCGACTAATCAGATCACTGCATAAATTATATAAACGTCTAGCCACTACGCTATACACCTGAGACTAAGAATAATATTGGATGTCAACTATAGCTGAAATAAGAAAGAATTTAACAAGTAGTAAAGTGCACGTACGTACATGGAAAGGGTGTTCGCTGATGGGAAAGCACGTCAGAGGACCTCGAATGGCGTTTTAGGATTTTGCTTCTGTGCAGAAGTCGTGGGTAGTGGAAACACCTGAATAAATCTCTGTGTTAGAGTGGTTAAGATTATACTAGGCTAACAGCAACTCTTCAAAGCATCTGGAATATAATTTACAAATGGTGTGAGGTAAGGGCTCCAACATCCAGTTATACCATACCACGTATTAAATAACAAATGATTGCTCTCTCTTTAATTAGGTTTCTTAAAGGCGTTATTCAGTTTGATTGACATTTTCGAATAACAACATTGGGATTTATATATCCTTTCTATTGCTTTTTAAAAAAAATTTGTCAGTTTTAAAAACATTTTTCATTAACTTCAACTTATTTAATTTACACCCTTTTTCTACTTTAATTTTGTTCTTTTCCTAACTCATTAAAACTAGCACTGGATTCCATTATTTTTAATCTTAACAATAAAGATATTTAGATACGTATTTCCCGATTATACCTTTAACTACACCCTACAAATTTTAGCATGAAATAGTCTCCTTTTCATTAATTTCTAGATTGTAATTTGCTCTTATTTTCTCTTTGATACAAGGGAGACTGTGTAATTTTCCACAAATTAAGAGTTTATTTGGCATTTTAAAATTGTTTACTCCTAATTTTATTTGATTATGACCTGAGAATATGGCCTCAATAAACATCAATTTTTAAATTTTATTAAGTTTTGCTCTGTGGTCAAATGAAGGATTGATTTTTGAAGTGATTTCATCAATATAAAATAACGTTTTTTACTCATAGGCTACAATAGTGTGTGTGTGTGTGTGGGGGGGGTGTTAGAGAGAGAGAGATTGGTTGACTTGATGTGTTGATTTCCCTGTACCCCAATAGAACAGGTCCTTCTGCAAGGCAGATGGGGACCAGCGGGAACCAATGCAGGCTCTGGTTCTAGCTCCGATGTGATGACCTCCCATAGTTTTTACCAAGATTCCTTAGATTTTGTTGAATAAATGTTTCTCAATTTGTTGTTTTTTGATCAGTCTCTACACGTTTTGAATGACCACGTTTGCTAATTTTGCCCAGTTTAATAGATGTATCTCTGGGGGAGAGGTCTTCCTGAGCTTCCCATAGCTCCACCCCAACATTTCTGCCCCATGGATCTCTTTGTTCTGTGCCACAGGTTCACTTGTTAATTCTGTGCCAATATTGTGTCATCTTGTTTCATTTAACTTTGATATCCGGTAAACCAAGCCCTCCTACCTTATTCTTTTTCTTTAGAGCATCTTGGCTATTCTCAACCCTTCGTAATTATGAATTTTAGAATCAGTTCACCAAGTTCCATTAAACTAAAACCTATTGGAATTTTTGACTGGGACTGCATGGAATAGAATAGACATCTTTACAAATACTGACTGTTTAAGAACAGTCAATGGTATATTTCTCTGTTTCAGGATTTCATTGATGTTTTTCAAAGGTTTTAACTTGTTATAAAAATTTTCAAATATATATGAAATCAGGGAATAGTTTGAATGCTCATATATCTGTGACCAGGATTTAATAGTAATTAACATTTTGCTGTATTTCCTTTGCTGAAATATTTTAAAGCAATTCTGCTGTCATATTTGACTCCTAAATACTTCTAATATGTATCGCTAAATAATATTTTATTTTATAACCTTAATACCACGATTATACATAACAATTCTTTAAAATTCATTTGCTATTTTCTGCTAGTATTTTAAATCAGGTTTTTTGTATGTATTGGCTGCATCAAGCAACCTTCCTAAACTCTCATAAAACTCTGACAACTTACTGTATTTTAATATGCCTAATATGCTATCAATTATAAGATACACCATTCATATAATATTCTTCAGAGGATGTTGTGGTTTGAATGTTTGTGTTCCCACAGAATTCATGTTGCAATGTTAACCCCCAAGATGATGGTTATTTGGAGGTGGGGCCTTGGGGAGGTGCTTAGGTCACGAAGATGGAGACCCCCCCCCCCCGTCCCCTCCCCCCCCCCCCAGATCACTCTCCCCTTCCCCCAGGTGAGGACACAGCAAGGAGTTCCCCCGCTATGAACTGGGAGGAGGGCCCTCACCAGAATGTTACACTGCTGGCATCTGGTTCCTGGGCTCCCCAGCCTCCAGAGCTACAAGAAATCAAGTTTGTTTTTATCAGCCACCCAGTTTGTGGTACTTTGTTAGAGCAGCCTGAACAGACTGAGACAGGCTTCCAACTACAGTGTGATTCACCATCTGTTGTGGGATGTAGCCCACTTACAGAGGTATTAAAATACTTTTACTGTATCTTAAAATTGATAAAATAAGGTATCCGTAGATCCTTTGGATCTTCTATGTAGACAATCTGTTGGAGCCTGCCGACGAGACGAACGGTTCCTGAAGTGGGGAGTGAGGATTGAGAAAAAAATAGACAAGAGACAAAGATGGGATCGGGAGGGCGAGCAGTTCTAATTAGACTGCAGCGCCTACTTTATTTTTCAGCTTTCTTTTATACACACAGAAACAAGAAGGTTACATAAAGCGGCTGAGGCAGCAAGTACAGATTAGTTATGTTTTCTCAAAGTTTGGCCCTGACCGTTCTTAGACCTTTAGATATTTTCCCATTCCCAGGGTAGCAGGTGTCTGTTTGTTCTTTATGCTTATCGGAGTTCCCCTTAGCGATCCTCCCAAACTCTGCTTGAAGTTACATTTTCTTAACCCTTAATGCTCCGGCTCCCTACAACAATCCCTTGCAAACAATGAGTTTTGTTTTTTCCTCTCCCATCCTTATACCTTTTTATGTCTTTCTCCTATTAAGGTAAGAGGGCTCTTACAGAGCTAGCTAGGACATTTAGCATAATATCAGAAATATTGATAATAGGCATTCTTGTGTTATTCCTTAAAGGGAAAGTATTAATATTTTTGCCATGAAGATGATGTTTGTCTTTTGTTGTTGTTCTTTAGAATCCCTTTATTAGAGTAAGGAAATTCTCTTCCTGGACTGCTAAATTTATCTTTTTCATGAATGGTTGTTGAATTTTATCAAAGATATTTTCTACATGTGTTGAAATGATTTAAGATTTTTTCTCCTAGCATTTGTTAATATGGTGAATTGCATTGATCAATTTTCCAATGCTATACAACCTTGCATTCTTGGTATAAATCCAACTTGAACAGATTATATTATTTTGCTGCATTCAGTATTTTTGATTAGGATTTTTGCAGCTATGGTCTTACGTGGTCTGACAATTAAGTTCACGAACTTGCCACCATGCTCTTACATTGGCAGCACTGTACACACAGCTCGGTAAGGTTTCATCTTTGGTCTATCAGTGTCTCACAGCTGTTCATGTTGATGTGTGGCAGTGTCTTGCTGAGTGGCATTCATTATTGTGTGTTTTTGTGTGTCACTGAGAGAATATCTGAGCTTGAATTAGAGCAACAAACAAACATTAAATTTCTTGTTAAACATGGCAAGAGTGAAAGTGAAATCAGGGATATGTCCAAGTTTATGGGGATAATGCCATGAAGAAACCGGCAGTGTACAAATGGATTAAATGTTTGTCTGAGGGGAGAGAACTCATCACTGATGAAGAGAGGTCAGGGCAGCTAGTAACGAGCAGAACTGACAAAAACATTGCAAAAATTCGTTGAATTGTGCGTCAAAATCATCGGCTGACTGTGAGAAGCATTGCAGACCAAGTAAACATTGATAGGGAAACAGGAAAATCTTAACTGAAAATCTTGGCATGAGCAAGGTGTGTGCAAAAATGGTCTCGAAGGAGCTCACCGATGAACGAAAGCAAAGGAGTCGGAGTTTGCCAAGACTGTTTGGAGAGGCAAGATGATGTTTTGGGCCGTGTGATCACTGGTGATGAAACGTGGGTGTACCGATACAACCCTGAAACAAAGCGTCAAAGTGCACAATGGAAGTCAGCCAGTTCTCCATGACCAAAAACGTTCCGTCCGTCCAGATCAAGAGTCAAAACGATGTTGCTAACCTTTTTTGATATCAGAGGTATTGTTCATTATGAATTTGTACCAACTGGATGTTAACCATGTGTACTATTTGGAAGTGCTGAAAAGGCTGCGTGAAAAAGTTAGATGACCTGAACTTTTCGCCAGTTCATGGCTCTTGCATCACAATGCACCAGCTCACACGGCACTGTCTGTGAGGGAGTTTTTACCCAGTAAACAAATAACTGTACTGGAACACCCTCCCTACTCACCTGATCTGCCCCCAATGACTCCTTTCTTTACCTGAAGATAAAGGAAATATTAAAAGGAAGACATGTTGATGGCATTCAGGACATCAAGGGTAATATGGCAGCTCTGATGGCCATTCCAGAAAAAGAGTTCCAAAATTGCTTTGAAGGGTGGACTAGACGCTGGCATTGGTTCATAGCTTCCCAAGGGGAGTACTTTGAAGGTGACCGTAGTGATATTCAGCAATGAGGTGTGTAGTGCTTTTTCTAGGATGAGTTTGTGAACTTAATTGTCCAACATACTTAAGCTGTTTTTCTCTTGCTGCTTTTAAGATTTCTCTCCTTGTCTTTAATTTTTGACGATTTAATTAGAATACGTCTTCATTTGGATCTGTTCAGATTCATCTTATCTGGAATTCTCTGGGCTTCCTAGTTAGGGAAGATTTCAGCCATCATTACTTTGAATAAACTTTCTGCCCCTTTCTCCCTCTTTTTCTTCTGGGACCCCTATAATACAAATATTGGTTGGCTTGACAGTAATCCATAAGTCCCTTATGCTGTCTTGACTCTTTTTCAGTCTTGTTTGTTTTTGCTCCTCTGATTGGCTGGATATCACTTTGATCCTTTCCTCCACATGAATTAGTCTGCCATCAACACCCCCCATTGAGTTTTTTAGTTTAGTTACTGTATTCTTCAGCTCTGTGATTTCTGTTTGGTACTTTAGTGTATTTTCTATGTCTTTGCAGAAATTCTCACTTTGTTTATGCATTATTCCCCTGACCTTGGTGAGCATTTTTATTATTTTGAACTCTTTATCAATCATTTATTTCCATTTCATTAAGGTCTGTTTCTGGAGTTTTATCCTATACTTTGGAAAACATTCGACTCTCTCATTTTCCAAGACTCTCTGTGTTGGTTTCTGTGCATTAGATAAAACAGCCACTTCTCCCAAGCTTGAGTGGGTGGTTTTGTGTAGAAGAACCTTGTCATTCAGCCCACTGTGCTCCTGGTTCTCTCTCAAATCTGCGTGATGGTGCAGCCACCTGCTTTGTTCTTGAATAGCTGAGGATCTGCAAAGATCTGTTAGTTCCAAAGGAGAGGAGCTCAGTCAGTACCTAGATGCAGGCTTATTGGAAGCTGGAACCTCAGGCAGCAGCTTTTAAAGTATGCAAATAGACCTCTTTCAGGGAAAGACTGGGAAATGGGGGTTTCTGCCTGCTCCCTCTGCAATAAGCCCTGGGTGGATAGGTTGAGAACGGTTTATTTGCTACTGTCCTGTGGGACCCACAAACACAAGCCCCACTGGCCACTAGAGCCAGGTGATCAAGGAGTGTGCTTCCTGGGCAGCAGTCACAAAAGCCCGAGCAGATGTGCACAGGCTCCTTCCAGAGACACACCAGCGACTGGAGTGGGCCAGAGGGAGAACGTGGAGATGGCACCCACTGGCCTCACCAGTCTGCAGGGAAGAACGGTCTAGAAGGTGGGGGCATTTCTCTGCTGCCTCTGCACTGAACCCTGGGGGGACAGCCATGGTAAGTCCTTGCAAATAAATTAAGAACTGCTTCTTTCTTAGCTATAGTTGTGGGTCTCGTGGACACATGCCATTGGGTTTCAGAATTTGGGGGCCCGTCCTTCAGATGGAAGTCTTAAAAGGTGGAGTCCTAGATGTTGGGTCCAAACCCTTCATTCCTCAGGGAGATGCTGAAAGTTGTGTGTTCCCTTCCAATTGTCTCATTGTGCTGGGGGTGGGTTTATGGCACAAGTGTACCTCAGCTTTTCCTGCCCGTTTCAATGTGGGCGTTTTCTCATTCACTCAACGAGTAGGAGTTGCTCAGCTAGTTTCTGCATTTCTTTCAGAAGAAAATTGCTCCCTGTGTAGCTGTACATTCGGTATCCATGGGAACAGGTGAGTTCGGGAGCCTCCTATGTCACCATCTTGGACCAGGACTCTTTAAAATGTTTTAATCTAATAATCCCAGATATTAAAAATATTCTGAAATCTAAATTATAGACGTATGCATGACAAAAACCTTTTATGCTTGGTGAATGTGTTCACATCCAGGCACTAATACTCCCAGGAATCAGTGCAATTTGGCTTTCATTATAAATTAGTCTTAACAATCCTAAGATGAAGTTTGGATTAAACTCAAAATCAAAAGGTTCTAGTAAACTTAGTGTTTCCAAACTCTGGGACCTGGTGCGGAATTACACGACACTGCTTCTAAACTCCAAGGCCAACCTGAAAGCAGATTCAGAACTGGAATTTTTACAAGAACGGCTTGTTCTAAATTTGGAAATTTCTTAGATCATTAAACTGACTTTATGTCTTCTGCTTTATTAAGGTGATTTATAATAAAATGCCACTTTTTATAAAGCACATTTCTAACAAATTCTGAGCAGCTTTCGGGCATGTTCAACATCCAATAAGGGCACAATCAGTTGTAGGAAGTACTTTAAAGTGACATTTATTGAACATGTTTAAAATTTTTTCATGAATATAATTTTTATACCAAATGTCAATCAAATCATAAAATGTATATTACAAACAGATGAAAACTCAGGAGGTATGCCTGAAATTTAAATTTCAAGAACTAGAATTTGAGGGGCATTGTAAATTATGAAGCAAGTTGAAAAGCAATCCCCCCTGTGTCACGGGACTGTTTTTCTCAACAGGAAGTCAGTGCTGGTGCCCAGTCGCTGTGGGTACTGTCACTGAGCAAGGCCTGCGCCCCCTCCACACGCTGCTGTCGCGGACCTGGGGTGAACGGCTGAGAGCCTGTCAGGAAGGTATCGTGACCGTCTGTGTTGTAGTCTGACTCTGGGGTGACAATTTAAACACTGGGGGAAAGGGGACCCAGCGCCCACGAGATTGAGGGTTAACAATGTGACCTAGCAGGTTTGGGGGGATGTGATGAGAAGTGAAAGGGTTGTGAGTGAGGGTCACTGACTTTTCCTTTCTCATCCCAGCTTTGTATCTGCTTCCAGTAGTTTGCTCTGCGACACCTCTACTCCTAAATAAGATCATTTAAAGCGACTTTTCACCTGAGGGGAAAGGTAATATGAAGCTTCATTTGAATTTTTTCCCCCAGAAATAGTATTTAAACAAAACTGATTGAACTAAGAAAACTATTTTATTGATGGTCTCAGTTTAAAACTATTTCAAGTACATGTTTTCATACTTTGTATTCTTCAGGCAATTATTATTTTCAAAACATTGACTTAAATCTCACAGAACGGATGAACTGAACCTGTGTACACAATACCCATTTCACAGACAGAATAAAAAAAATGTTAAATGACTCGCCTGGAAAACTACAGTAATTTAGTAATACATTGGCTCTCTCTTTGACTGTATTTTAAAAGCACAGCTATATTGAGATTTTAAGGAGTGGGATTTCATTCCATTACTCATAAACAGTTTCAACCATGGTTTATCTGCCATGGCTCATGGAAAACAGAAAACGAAAATGAAGCAAACATATTAACCCCTTCTCCCAATGTCATCCCATTAGCTAGCGATTTTTGTTTTTAACTAACTTACTGTTAGCTAACCATCACATTCGCTGTATCTACATAATAAAACGTGGTTAAGTCACCTTGTTAGGTTGTTGCATAATTAAACAATTAGATGTTGACAGGGTTTACTCATGACCCCAGTTTACCTTCAGATGCTATACTCCAGTATTAGCTTTGACTTTCCCATTCTATAAATGTCCATCATCTTTGAAATAGTAAACATGAGCTTAGTATGACTCAGCAATTCCACTCCCAATATATACCCAAAGAGAATGGAAAACCATACATCCACAAACAAATGCACATGGATATTCATAGCAGCGTAACAGCCAAAAAACTGGAAAGACCCTAAATGTCCATCAACTGATGAAAGCATCAGTAAATGTGGCACGTCCATACAATGGAAATTTATTTGGCCATAAAAAGGAATGAAGTGCTGATACTGCTCCATCATGGATGAACCTTGAAAACACTGTGCTAAGAGACAAGAAGCCTGACACAGAAGGGCACATACTGTATGATTTAGTTTATATGAAATGTCCAAAATAGGTAAATCAAAGACACAAAGAGGATTAGTGTTTGCCAGGGGCTGGCAGGAGGAGGTAAAGAGTGATTGCTAATGGTTATGGGTTATTTGGGGGGAGGATCAAATGTTCTGAAATTAGATAGTGATGGTTGTACAATTCTGTAAATATACGAAAACAATGATCTGTGTATTTAAAAGGATGAATTTTATGGTATGTGAGTTACATCTCAAGAATACTGTTATTAAAAAAAAAGTCTCAACATGATTTCTTGTTTCTCACATACCACTTCCAAATGAGCAAGAAAGGTATATTTTATTTAGCTAAAGAGAATCTGAGAATGTTGATACTAAGTATTGCTAATATATATAATGGCTTAGAAAATAGTTTTATTTCACACTCTGATCAAGAATAGATTCGCTACTTTATCTGGGAAAAATTACAAGTATAGGTAGCTAAAGTCTGGAATTACTATAAGCTAGAATTTTTTTTAAAAAAGAGAAATATTTGTTCTCAGCAATATGAAAATAAAAATTTACAAGGAACGGACCCATGGATGACAAATAGGTCTAACAAAGTTAACATGTAGACAAAAGTTTATGCTGACATGTTTTTAAAAATATACAGCACATGGAAACCCAGAACAAAACCAGAATGTTTTATGTTCTAGTTCATTCTCTCATAGGTACCCTCCAAGTGGCATCTGTATGGTATGAGGATGATGGCTATCCTTTCAGAAGCCACCAGTGCTCCTCTAGCATAAGCCACAGATAGTTCCAGATGACAAAAGGCATTCTCCAGCCATAGCAGCTTGCCCTGTGTCACCATGGACAACATGGTGGCACACATGGAATTTCTTTTAAATCAAAAGAATCCAGTCTAGTCCATTACTTTTTGATCACCACTTCTGTTTGTGCTTTACAGAATATTGTTGCCTGCGACATCCTCCAGACCATGCTGGTGCCACAGTGACTATACTTGCGTGATTGCTTAGAAAAAGAGAACACCAAGTTTCTTGCACTGTGTTCACATATGAAAAATGGAAGACAACTGTCAGTTTTCAAGGTCTTTGGCTAAAGTTTCACGGATGAACTGTAAGGTACGTTGATACAAAAAGGCATCCTTTTTCTTTGGCTTACAAATGTTCAAATGGTTAACATCCACTGGAATTAGATCTCCAATGCCTAAATCTGAAGAAAACAAAAATGTCAATTAAGTCTAAAAATGTACACTCCCCCTCTCCCCCAAACCCTGAAAGAGGCCAAATGGTTGTTTTAAATGTTGTTTGCTTATGATAAGGGACTCGCAAGCCATAAACGGGAAGTGTGACAGATCGCACCAGAATGGAGTCTCAGCAGGTAGAATTTCCACTCGCATAAACTCTCCATATGTGTCCTGGCCTGCTTCCTAATGTAATAGTGAACAGAGCCTAAGCATGACCATCTCCAAAACCTTGACACACTTGCAAGTTATGCCTAAGTTATCCCACACTTCTTCTAGAGTTTTTATCACCAACTTGATAACGCGCTCCCTTGTCCTGAGAGAATGGAACATCTCACACAGGATCCGATCTGTACCCAATCCGCCACGGTCACCCACTCGGGGGAGCTGGGGATTCAGTGTCTCCAGCTTTGGTGAGCCTAACAAAGCCCAGCCAGATGGAAGTGACAGAGGTTAGTTCTGTGAGGAAGGCAGGTGGTAGTTAGGGAGCAGACAAGCCTCCTGGGGACACACAAGGTGTAGACAGAATTATGCGAAGACGATGTCACTATGAGAAGCTGGTCCACAATATTAGCTTTGCTTTTGCTTTAAGCTTCCAAAGTCCTTTTTGTAAACGCCCAGCAGCTTTTCCCTGACCTTCTGGTTCTTCATCTGCTAAACAGGAACCCCTCACCCGACGGCAGTGCTTTAAGGCTCCACTACCGAGCGTTAAGTCTTTTGCAGTTTAGTTAGGACAAAACCTACTATGCAAACCAAAGAATCAGCTGGCAGGTGCCCCAGATACACACTGTGTCTGGCTGCAAGGAGCCCTTCGTATGGCCCAGTGCTACCAGGACAGCGCCTACCCAGCCTCAGAGCTGATCAGAAAAGGCTCTGACAAGCAGCTGAGGAGTTTCAGGGAGTGAAAGGTAAGGGTTACCCACTAGGCACAGTCATAAAAGAGGCTATAAAATGAACTAAGATTGGGCCCCCGCCCCCCGCAAGAGTGTATGACACATTACAAAACACTAAAGTAGCAGGTATGGGTCACTTCCCCCCACTTCAGGATTATAAAGAGGTTGTACTTTTAACACTAGTTTTCTTCCACTGAAATCTTTGTTGCTTGAATATTCTTCATAGAGCTTCCATTTACTTACTAAAGCTTCCACACTCTTAGCTGATTTTTTTAAAGGGTTCTGAATGCAGCGCTCAGTCTTTTAAATGAAATGCCCCTTTCAGTCTAGCTGATAGAAGGGCTTTGGATTCTTACCGTAATGCAACCCAGTTCACTGCTGCTGGCTAATTTAGAGTTAGCCAATTAACTTTTGCCATCTAATCAGTCAAATGAAGGAAGGGGAGGGGTAATACCAAGGTTATACCTTTGCAGAGAAATCTTTATCTATGGCTGAAAGAGTAGTAGTTTTATGACGATTCTAATTCCATCTCCTAAAACTGAGAAACTGAGTATCAAAGCTGACGTTTATGACTAAATGCTAGGCCCACCGACTAGGCATCTAATGGCCAACAAATTTCAAAAGCCCAGTTACCTGCTGATTCCACAGGCACCACGTGGAGTCTGATCATGCTGCCGATGGAGGTTGGTAGTGTTTCTACAAAGCTCAGCACCTGGAAGTTTCTGTCTTTAGCAAACTTCACAAAGTCATCCTGTAGTGTTTTAAGTGCAGGAGAATCTGTAAAATTATAGGGAACAAGATGGTGACAAGTTTGGTTTACCCAATTCCTAAGAAAATGCATTCACCTTCCACATTTAGAGAGGAAGTTAGGGTCCTGATTCAAGAAAGCGGATTGTTTTCTTCTCTCCTTCCTAAGCCCTTAAGATGAGAGTAAAGGGCTAAAAGCAAGCCAGACGTGAGCGGCCAGTGTCAAGGGGAGAGCTTTCCCATGTCATCAGCCAACAGGAAGCAGTCCCCAGGACAGTCTGGTGTGGGGGACTCAGGGACTCCCCAGTGTGCTGGCAGGTACCCCACACCCACCGAACAGCACAGCCCCCACAACAAAGCCTGTCTGTAAAACAGTGCCCATCCCTTTCTGCCCCGCAGCCTCAAATATGAAAGGGCAACCAAAAAGCACTGGATATTAGAGGAAACCTATAACCAAAAAGACACAGACCCGAGGAGCAAACAGAAAACCTAAGCACAGAAGAAAGAGAACGCAGTGAAGAAACAGAGAGGAACTTTAAAAAGCCCCTAACTAGTATCTTTAGAATGATTTCAAAAGATAATGGATCAAAGAAGATAGAATTAAATTTGACTGCAAAAAAATAAAATTCAACAAAGGTTTAGGAGCTGAAGCAGAATAAAGAGAAAATATGAGCAAAAAGACAACTGATGTATTTCGGTTCAAGCCAGAGGCTCCAAATTCTGATTAACAGGAATTCCAGAAAAAGAAGAAATGCTTATTAATCAAATATATAGTGCTTTATAGTTAATATGCTGAAAAGCTTAAAAGCTTGTATATATTTATGCAGCTGATGATTTTCCAAACTCATGGAAAAAATTATTGGCAATTTGGAAGAATACTTCAAGTAAAACACACAACTTTAAAAATGTTACATATTTAAGATGGTATTGAACTTATAGTTGAGTAAATAATGGCTTAAGAACAAAGGGGGAAGGTATAAAGAAAAAACAGGCCCAAACTAAAAAATAGCGGTATTTCCACGATAGCCTAAACACAGTTCATGTTCAAATAATGAGATTATGCAGTTAAGTCAGAAACTGTTTTTGTTTCTAGCTAATGTTACTACAACCCCAGTTTCCTTGACAACAGAAGTCTTACCCTTGCTGAGCTCTTTGACTTCCAAAGAGGGAAAGAGCAGATAGCGAACGCTAACCGAGTACTCTGCCAGGTGGGACCCGTGATGGGGCACGCTGTAAAACAGGATCCCTCTCGTGTTGTTTATAACACTGCTCATCTCTGGCCTTTGAGAGGCTTCCAGCAGCATCTTTTTGACAAGGAGACCTACCCACCGAGAAGAAAGAAAAACAATACATAAGCTATTTTATTTCCTTTCCCTCCATTAGTCTTAAAAAAAAAAGGCAAAACAAGAAAGAGATGCGTTCTTTAAAAAAAAATGTGTAAACAGTAATTCTCTGGAGCCCAATCAATGGGCCTTAAAATACTAACACTCGGGAATATGTACTCCTGTCTAGATCAGAATCTTCCCTACAGACAAGTACGATTCCACAAACCCATTCTTAAGGCAGATCCTGTATCACTGGACGCACTGGCCCACAGAAGGGTTATCACTGCTACTTGTGTCCACCAGGGAAGTGAATGTGTAGCCGCCATGATGACCACACCGTAGGCTGTACAAATAGTCATAAAACACTGTTCCATAAAGTTTATCCACTGTGGAAAACAAAGTTTCTATGATTGGAAAATACACCTAGAAAGGCACTTCCTCTTTTGTCTCCCCACACCGGGCTAGGAGCCAGTAGAGAAACACAAAGGTCACACAGATGGTGACACTGGATCTCAGAGGACACAAAAGGTGACATCTACCTTTCACTCAACAATCCTGAGCTTTTCATCAGATGAACGAGGCAGAGGCTGCAGAAAGGGCCTCTGCAAAGTGGATGGTCAATATTGAGAACTGGCTTGGGGAGAGGGCTGGGAGAAGCAGCTGCCGCTTCGCAAACAAGACCAGGAGCTGCAGAGCAGACACGTGTGGCGTTGGGGCTGTGGGCACTGGGGCACTAAGGGACTGTGATGTGTGGGGTGCAGGGAAGACAGGGGTGCCCTGGGACCAGCCAGGAATGCTGAGGGACAGTGACAAGTCGGGCTTGTATAAATAAAGCACTGACTGCTTCTGCTATTTATTCATTATCACTACATGAAAGCAGTAAGTTGTCAAACTCATACCCCTTTTATATGGTTTGTTACTAGTTGTCTCCTGGAAAAAGAAATAGTATGGAACAAGAGCAGTCATTTAAAACTCCTAGTCATAGCCAAAAACCAATTAATTTAGGGGTGAAAGGGGCCACTTTGAAGTAAAACAGAGCGCGGCAGTAACTTACTTACCTCCCATGCTGTGTGATACCCAAATCACTGGCCTATCCCCAACACCCGCAGCTCTGAGCTTCCGAAGAAGTTCGTTGCTCCTGAATGCAATGGACTTTCTGAACAAAAGGAAAACAGCAAGCATGACATCTGACGCCCCCACCAAATTTTGCTATGCAATTTTTAAGGCAAGAACTTTTGTTCATTGGACCAATGCTATATTTGAGTCAGGAATACCCCTAATTCTCTCTGCTCAATTTCTGCAATTGCTCGTTTCCTATTTCTAACAGTCACACTGGTGTAACTGGGAATATCTAAGCCCAGAACAAGCCATTCATTTACTAGACAAGCATTGTTTGAGCTTCCAATATGCGTCTGGCAATTTTCACAGATCAAACATGCGTCTCACACCAACTGCTCCCACCATGTAGGACGTATGTCCTTGCTCATTACGTGGCCTGACAGTAAGACTACGTCTTTCCTGTGAGTTCACAGACATCCAGTCAGCTGTCACTGCTACTGAGTCGTTGTTTGCATTTATGCTGCAAACATTAAGCATTCGATAATTTTGGTTTGTTACTTAGAAATACCAGAAAGCTATCAGAATCAGAATTCAACCAAGTAATTTTCAAAACTAAAAGGGAACTTCTAAACTATCTGGTCTGGTAGTTTCACTGTTTATCTGTAGAATCCTTTCTTCAAAATAAACGTTTACGAGAGCTCCTCTGGGTGAAATGGGGAAGGAGCCCTGGGGTCTTGTCTGCTGGCCCTCAGCACCCTTCCTCTGGTACCTAGTGGGGCCATTCAGAACCCCCCCACCACTGATTCAGGCCAATTCTCTCAGCTTTCCTGACCAGTTAAATGGCGTGTCTAATATCGCACAAAGGTAGACCTCGCTACAGGCTAGGTCCTCAGTTCCTTCCTGTACATACAATTGGCACACGTGACATACGAGCCTATATTGCTCAGCACCTTTCTCTTTCTTTCCTTTAGCCAGTATGACCGTGAACACAAAAGCCAAAAGCATCACAGTCACAGCCAGGATGGAAGGAGATTCTGCTGGAGAATCCGTGCCCTGTACTATTAGGACAGTTCGAAGTGAGTCTCATTAGGAGCCCAACAGTGACACTCTATCTAAGCCCTGTACAATTTCAGTAATTTACTTATAGCTAACTCCTTCTAGAAGGAAGAGAAAAAAGGTTAGTTCTTCAAAGGAAAATTCTGTCTGTGGCATCAAAAGATAAAACTCCCCTTCACCCCAGGGGGCCCTTGCCAAGCTCCCCGTTACCTTTCCGAGGGGCACCTTGCTCTCCACTCACTAAGGCTTGTGTCGTACTCCACAGATATGATTCGGAGAGCGGGACAGTCTCTTGCTAACCACGTCTGCGTAAAATACAAGGTACAAAAGAACATATATGAACTCCCTGTGCCTCCATTATTTCCTAGTAATTGAAATTCACAACTAAAGGACTCTGGCAATATTGACGACTAAAGGTCGCATTGGAATGAAGGATAAAGGTGACTAGAAAAACAATTCCAGCATTTTATCTTTTTATGGCCCTGGTCACAAGGTGGTAGCAATTTTTTTAGCACAAGACCAATGCAGGGTTCAAGAGCATATTCTCAATTTCAATCTCCCATGGCCACAAGCAAGGCCTGTTTTGGGAGTCTAGGGCAAACTGGCTTTCTGCAAGCATTTAACGGAACGCTATGATCTCAGGACAGACAGTACAGTCTGGCAGTTAGAGATTCGACCTGAGAACCGAGACACTAACTACAGTCGAGTTCTGTCTCTGCACCTGGGGTCTCATCATCTCCGTACTTCAGTGCCACCAGACTGCAAACCCTTCTTTCTGCTTGATAAGCCTTTGTGAAGGTAAACAAGCAGCAGTGGGACAAAGCCCTGGAAACTGTTCCGTTATAGCAGCAGCAATTTTCACCGATGAATTCACCCCTGCGTTAAGGCTCGCTGGCAGAAATAATGTTAAAGAAATCCAAAGCAGAACTACTTCTTCAAAGTCTTCCTGTTTTTATAATAAAATCACAGAACTAGTCAACTATTATGAATATATTATTTGTTGTACTTTTAATGAAAGTGAATTTTTTTTTACTTATGGGAATATTTTTATATGCACTCTATAATTTTTTATATGTACTCTACATTACACAACACAGGGCGACAAGTCCAGCTGTTCATGTAACATACCACAGTGTCACTAAGGGAAAGAAAAACTGCACGGAAAAAGAATTCCAGTGGAAAGAGCAAACTAAGCACGTCACAGGAAGGGTCCCCACAGCCAGTGACGCTGCAGTGTGTTGTGAGCAAGGGGGCCGACCGGACCTGGCAGTGTGCTTACCTTGGGCCAACATGTTGTGTACCCAGTTTCATCCTCTGAAACCTTTTCAGTTAAAACCTGGTCACTGTCCTGCTGGCGCCACGTTTTGAACGCTGCCCCCATGAGGCCGTGGATAAAAAGGACATCTGCTTTAATGGGCTGACTAATAGGGGAGAGAGTTTTAAAAAGAGGCAGAATAAACACATTATTGTTTTGGTAAGAATCTACATAGCACTCTCTGTGTGGGGTTTACGTGACATAAAATAACAATGATGGAAGCTTTATAAGCACAAGTTTGCTGAAGAACCCTCTAAGGAACTCTGGTGAAGACAGGCACAGAGTGTGCTCTCTATAGAAATGGAGACATACTTAGCCAGGCAACCCAACCAAAACCAACTGCAGTGACTCTGGTGATCAGGAAGTGACAGCTGTTATATTACCCTCCAAAGAATTCCAATGAGAATATCCCACAAATCACTAAAAGTATTTAAAAAGTTAAGTAAAAATATGCTAGTGTGGTTTCAAAGTCAGCATGCATGAAAGAGATTTTCAAAAATTTTATCAAGGATAATGTTTGTCAGAAATACAGCAAATTGGGAATGCAGACTAGTGCACCCACTATGGAAGGCAGTGAGGAGGTCCCTCAAAAAATTAAGAATAGAATTACCATGTGACCCAGGAATCCCTCTCCTGGGTATCTACCCAAAAAATCTGAAACCATTGATCCATAAAGACATATGTGCTCCAGTGTTTATTGCAGCTTTATTTATGGTGGCCAAAACATGGAAGCAACCAAAGTGTCCTTCAGTGGATGAATGGATAAAGAAGTTGTGTGGTATATATACACGATGGAATAGTATTCTGCCAGAAGAAAAGATGAAATAGTACCATTTATGACAATATGGATGGATCTTGAGATTATAATGCTAAGCAAAATGTAAGTCAGGAAAAGTAGAGAACCATATGATTTCACTGATATGTGGTATATAAAACTGAAATCAACAAAAGAATAAGACAAACAAATGAAGAAACAAAAACTCATAGACACAGACAATAGTTTAGTGGTTACCAGCGGGTCAGGGGGCAGTGGTAGATGAGGGTAAAGAGGAGCAAATATATAGTGATAGAAGGAGAACTGACTCTGGGTGGTGAACACACAATGTGATATACAGATGATGTAATACAGAATTGTACACCTGAAATCTATGTAACTTTACTAACAATTGTCACCCCAATAAACTTTAATTTAAAAAAAAATACAGCAAATGACATTTTAAGGTAACATTGTTTCTCTGGATATGATGTTTAAAAAATATATTACTTGCAGTATATTACTTGCAGCTAATTAGAGTACACACACAATTAGGCAACACATATAAAATGTCATTATTTTATTTACAAACTGGAATTAACCAGGCAATCTATTTTTCAAATTAAAAGTTTTTGCTATTTTCTGAGGTATTATTTTAGTGCCTGACAAAAATCCAAGAAATATGTGACTTTTTCATTGCGGTCCTTTCTGTATTTATCGTTTCAATAATGATACAACTAGAAAAAGTGACTAGAAGTAACCTTACAATGGCAATGAGTCAAATTTAATAAAAACGTATCCTTCCAGTGCCTGCTTTTATTCCTGACGCAAACTTTCTCCAGTCCCTTGATGTCAGGCCCAGGCTAATTGGTTGCCTGCATATATTAGCATCCTATTATCTCTTCCCATCCAAACCGACCTCTACAATCCAAATCAGTTACTGAGTGAGATCTACGTGAAAAATGCCATGAAACAAAGAAATATGTGTACAAATTTTAAGTGCAACATGTTATAAAAGGTGACTACAACCTTACTTAACGTAAGCCCTTGGTGTAAAAAACCCTGACAATTCAGCTAGCTCTCTGAATTTTTGTGACAGTCTGCAATTCTGAGGTTATTACGGACAAACTGTTTCAGTACATACGGTATACGACCTATCTGTAAGGTATTTCACCTCCCTAGATTATGCAGAAATAGACTAAACGCTAAGCCCTCGAGGCCTTGTGTCCCCACGGGCACAGAGCAGCCGTCCTGCTCTCTTACCTTGTGCAGTGCTGGGGGTGGAGCACGTACACACCATCCTGGTACTTTTCTGGCACAGTCTCACGGTCTAGATTAGCCAGGGCCCTGGCGGCGTGCGAGGCTTCCATGATGTCGGGAGACTTCACTGCTGCTGCCAGTATGGAAACCCAGCCTGGTGACAAGAACAGACCTCCTAAATGTGGCACTCACCCATCTCGGGCTGTTGAGAGGTTTCAGACCGAAAATGAGGGGAGGAAGGCAAACCTCAGCATCTGTCTGCAGAAAGGCCCAATCATGCCACTTCCATGCTTCCCTAAGGTCCTCTGGGTCCCACGGCACAACAGCACGATGCCCCCAGCCGAGTACCCCTTAGGGGCCTCAAAGAATGGTTCCAAAGCCATTTTCTTAATTTACAGAGTCTGACAAAAGTTGCAGTTACTAGACATGAGGTCATAAACAGAAGAATCATGATATTTTGCTTTTCGCAAGAACTATTAAACTCACTGAGTTAATACTAGTGTTTCATGCTGACTGGCAGTCGTATTAGCAGCTTTTGTGAGGAAATTCTTTCTTAATAATGAGCTTGCTTGATAAGACAAAAATCTTGTAAAATCTCGGGTTCAGGAAGGAAAACCTTCTTTAAAGGGAGACAAAGCAGTACTATGTGCAGTACGATTTCATTTATTTTTTTTATGTTTTTATTTAAATAAATGTATTACTTTACGTATGTAAGTATGAACGTGCATACACATACACATGTCAAAAGAAGCCACAAATAGTCATTACCTCTTAGGAGGGACCTGGGATTGGAGAGGGCTTATAAAAAGGTGGGTTTAACTCTTGCGCTGTATCTATGTTCTCTGAAGTATTTATAATGAGAATCTATTCATGTATTACTTACATAATTTAAAATTGAGACTTGGTCTCAGATTTCTGTCCTCCACTTACTTACTGTGGAACCTGAGTTGAGTTACTTGGCTCCTCTGAGTTGGGGGAAGTTCTAATAGAGTAATCCATATAAAACCTGCCTTTTACCAAGCCAGCAGGTGCTCCATAGATGGAAGCTGTGTCCATGTCCTCCTCTCACTGTGTGGGTAAGTGTTGAGAATCATTGCAATATAGAAAGCCAGTATTTAATAATCCAAAAGAACTTTCAAACCCAATAATTCTTTAACAATATTCAAATTTGTAATATCAGAAAATTCCTCTTCAAAATGTGTTAAAGAATGCTTTATAATAATAAAATGTTTTAAAATTCTACCTATAGAGATATACAAGTATGTTATTGGTATGTACAAAAATATGGCTCTATTTTTAATGGAGTCACCAGATTCCAAGAAAAAAGGGAAAGCATGGCACTAGTCATTTTTATGGCATTTTTCAGGTGACAAAAGTATTTTCACAATGCCTGAGATGCTTCTTCACCTTTTATAAAACATCAAATGCCCCTTGGAAAACTTGTGTCTTTCTTTAATATTTAGTGCTTTTAAACTTCATAACATCTGAATATATGTTAATTGTAAAAACAAATAACATTTAACAATGGAAGTCCCAGTTTATCACTACCACGTTTCCCCATTCTATTTATAGCCTCAGAAGTAACCACAGTTAGAAGTTTGGAGGACACCCTTCCAAACCTTTTTAGAACTTCAGCCATATACCTCTGTTTCTGCACACATGTACACTGTCGCTTGACACAGAATCACACACACTCTTCCTACTTCCCTGTGACTTGAGTCTTGGCATGCTCTCCTCACACACCGGCATCACACAGTTTGAGGGACCGCGGGTCATTCATCCAGTTCCTACTGGCAGACATTTAGCTTGCTTCCAATTTTTCCATACTATAAATAACAGTCCAATAAACATTTTTATACACAGATCTTTAAGGACACCCATGGTAGAAGAGATTCCTCATAGTATTATTACTAGTCAAATGGTATATACTTTATTTTAACAGACACTACTAAGTGCCTGTCAAAAAAACGGAATCACTATGCACTCCCATCAGCGATGTATGAGAGGGCTAGTTTTCACACACCTTCACCAATAGTGGATAGTATCTGTTATCTTTTTAACTTTTGTAAATCTGAATGGCAAGAAGTTACAGATCTAATGCTATTAAGAATCATAAAAAAATATATGTGTGTATATATATATATATATATATATATATATATATATATATATATACAGGTATATGTGTATATATATATATATATATATATATATATATATATATATATATATATATATACAGGTAAAGACACAGGATGCCTAAGGAAAAAAACAAGATAAGGCAGCAAAATTCAAATTAAAGTATTCAGAAGTAATGGGAGCTGAGCAGAGGAAGTATTGATAACTCTTCTAAAAGGTTAGCTATAAGATGGAGAAGAGGAAGAGAAGGAGAGGGTAGAAATTCAGGGGATATGGTAGCAAGACTCCAGGTCTTGGTTTTTCGTATCTTCTCTAGTTTGTGTTGACCAAAAGGGTCCAGCTGACCACAGACTAGGAAAGAGCAGCAATCCCACAAACAGTAAAGGGAGACAGTATCCACGCATAGCTGGAGGTCTTATAAGAGGTGTCCCTTTTCCTGTCATCAAGAGGAGAAAAGGAGAGGACACGTTTTTTTGGCAGTGGGCAATGGAGGGAACATTTCTTTGAGGGTTTCAATTGGTTCACTGAAATGGGAGGAAAGGTCGCCTGCTGGGAGGAAAGGAAGCAAATTGTGGAAGGTTTGAGGACAGTTTAAAATAGTCACTGGTTTTAAAGTAGCCAGAGGGTTTAAAGTAGTCATTGCTAGGACACTAAGGCGTGTTGACTGGAGAAACATGATGGCTGAGCAATCCTTTCATGTGATGATCTTATCAGTCTGCAATGTTTCTATCCTCAGCCACAGAAGCAGCAGGTACGTAGGTTTTATCTAGTGTTGGGGTCTTGACCAAGGGTGTGTTAAAAGGATAAAAGTGAAGGGAGTTCTAGGCACTGGCAAAAATGTTCTTCAAATGATGGAACATGCTCGTACGCTGAATCAGGAGGGCAGTAAAGAATAAAGAGGACTGAGGGGAGAAAATAAAGGGTCAGTGGATGGCAGATTCCGGCAGAGGAAACCAGTCATTGGGGAGTAGATGCAAAAACCAGCTTGACCGAGAGCGGCATGTTCTCAGAGAGGTGAATTACTGATTTTTCAGGTGAAGTGGTTTCAGCAAATGACTAGCTCCGAGGTATGGCACGTGGTGAGGAGCGCGGAAGGAAAGCAGTGGGGGGAGAAGGTCAGGAGCTGAGAGGCCACGTGGTTTAGGAGACTGTCCAGAAGGGACTGAAATCACCCAAGAGGACTGAGGGCTTGGGGTAGAGTCAGGTTTCAGTTAAAGGAAAAGTGATTTTTAAAAAATAAAATACTGATTTTTATCAATTATCTACTTCTTCAGTGAAAATGAAGATAGAAACTATCCAAAGTAAAGCACAGAGAAAAATTTTGGAAAGAAGTGAACAGAGTTTCAATGACTTGTGGAACAGAATCAGCGATCTAATAAACATAACACGTCCCAGAAGGAGAGAAGAGAGAAAGGGACAGAAAAAACATTTGAAGATATACTTACTGACTAGGAAGTTTCCAAATTTGATCAAAATCATCGACCTACAGATTCAGTCAGCTCAGTGGACCCTGAGCAGGATTTATATTTAAAAAGACACCCAGGTACTTGCTTCATTGTCAAACTGCTGAACACTAAACACAAAAATCTTAAAAGAAGCCAAACAAAAAAAAAAGACATAAAAAAAAAAAAAAAAAAAAAAAAAAAAAGACATTATACATAGGAGAACAAAAGTGGGAGTAAAGGGGCCGGCCCGGTGGCTCAGGCGGTTAGAGCTCCGTGCTCCTAACTCCGAAGGCTGCCGGTTCGATTCCCACATGGGCCAGTGAGCTCTCAACCACAAGGTTGCCAGTTCAATTCCTCGAGTCCCGCAAGGGATGGTGGGTTCTGCCCCCTGCAACTAAGATTGAACACGGCACCTTGAGCTGAGCTGCCTCCCGGATGGCTCAGTTGTTGGTTGGAGCGCGGGCTCTCAACCACAAGGTTGCCAGTTCAATTCCTCGAGTCCCGCAAGGGATGGTGAGCAGCGCCCCCTGCAACTAAAAATTTGAACACGGCACCTTGAGCTGAGCTGCTGCTGAGCTCTCGGATGGCTCAGTTGGTTGGAGCCTGTCCTCTCAATCACAGGTTGCCAGTTCGACTCCCGCAAGGGATGGTGGGCTGTGCCCCCTGCAACTAGCAACGGCAACTGGACCTGGAGCTGAGCTGTGCCCTCCACAACTAAGACTGCAAGAACAACAACTTGAAGCTGAACAGAACCCTCCACAACTAAGATTGAAAGGACAACAATTTGACCATTGTTCCCCAATAAAATCCTGTATTAAAAAAAAAAAAAAAAAAAAAAAGTGGGAGTAAGGAGCAAGGGCTTCTCAGCACACACGGGACACTAGGAGTGGAATGACATTTTTAGTGTTGACAACACACTGTCAACAAAGAATTCTTTATCCGTGGAAAATATCTTTCCCGGAATAATAAACTAAAGGTGAAATGAAGGCATTTTCAGAAAATGGAAGGTGAGAGAATTTGTTGCCTTTAGGCTCAAGGGAAATGACATCAGATGTAACTTTAGATACACAGAAAAGAAGGAAGAGTACTGGATGTTATAAGTATGTAAATAAAAAAGATAGTAAATATCACTTCATTTTACACAAAAATAACTATTGCGAAGTCTATAACATACATACAAATAAAATATAACAATACCACAAGGGATGGCAGGAGGTGTAAACTGAATTTTATATTATTGTAAGAATCTCATACCAGGGATGCCAAAAAAATACACACACATGACTTGTATTCATCTCTTGTTATAGGTATATACTGACTATAACTTTATATAGTCAGTTTTTTCTTTTCTTAAAGTGTGTATACATTTTTCTGGCACCCTCTGTATATGAAGTGTTCTAAAACTAATTCAAGATAGACTGATAAGTCAAGGACACAACCATTAAAAAAATACTAAAAATATAAAAAGCCAAAAGAAGAGAAAGAATAGAATGTAAAAAATATTCAAGTAACCCAAAAAAAGTCAGAAAGGAGAAAGAAAAAGAAAATCACAGTGAGAAAACAGAAAGAAGGAGCAAGATGATACATACAACCGAACAATATCAGTAATTACATTAGAGGTAAAGAGACAAAACACTCCAATTAAAGGGAGAGATCATCAAACTGGATTTAAAAAAAAAAAAAAAATCCAACTATATACTGTCAATAAAGGATGTTTTTTTAAAGTCAGAAAAATGAAAGCCAAAGAAGACGGCAAAAAGATAAAAGATATGCAACACAAATAGCAAGCATAAGAAAAAGCCAATGTGGCTATGTTAATACCAAAGTAGACTTAAAGAAAAGAAGTATTGCCAGTGACAGGTAGAGACATTACTTAATAATAAAAAGTAAACAATTCACCAGGAAGAAAAATCTGACAGAACTAAAGGGAGAAACAGACAAATCTACAATCATAGCTGAAAAATTAACACATCTCTCGGTAATTCATGGAACTAGACAAAACTCAGTAAAGACCTAGAGAAGTTTGAACAATATTATCAACCAACTTGGTTTAATTGTTATGTATAGACCACTTCACCCAACAACTACAGAATACTTATTCTTTTGAAGTGCACACAGAACATTCACCAAGACAGACCTTAACTAAGAGAGCCCATCAACTAAGTCTCAGTCAATTTCCAAAGACTAAAATCTCATAGGGTATGTTATCTGAAGATATGGAATATTAATTTAGAAATCAGAGACATACGATGTCTAGAAAACCTTTAATATTTGTAAATTACAGAACACATTTTTAAATAACTCATGAGACAAAAAAAAGAAATCACAGGGAAATTAGAAAATATTTCAAACTGAAGAATGATAAAAACACAATATAGCCAGAACTTGAGGAATGTATCTAAAGCAGGATGGAGGAAATTTACAGCTTTAAATACCTATATTAGAAATTTGTAGCAATTTTAAAACATGTCTTCACATTCCTTGACTCTGTTCTCCTCAAGTGACCGAGCCTGAACCCCTTCTACATCCCTTCTTGAATATGGGCTAGCCTTAGTGCCTACCGTGTTTCCCCGAAAATAAGACCTAGCTGGACAATCAGTTCTAATGTGTCTTTTAGAGCAAAAATTAATATAAGACCTGGTCTTATTTTACTATAATATAAGATCTGGTATAATATAATATAATATAATATAATATAGTATAGTATAGTATAGTATAGTATAGTATAGTATATAATATATAATATAATATATAATATAATATAATATATAATATAATATATAATATAATATATAATATAATATATAATATAAAATATAATATAAAATATAATATAATATAAAATAAAATATAAAATAAAATATAATATATAATATAATATAAAATATAATATAAAATATAATATAATATAAAATATAATATAATATAAAATATAATATAATATAAAATATAATATAAAATATAATATAAAATATAATATAAAATATAATATAAAATATAATATAATATAAAATATAATATAATATAAAATATAATATAATATAAAATATAATATAAAATATAAAATAAAATATAAAATAAAATATAATATAAAATATAAAATAAAATATAATATAAAATATAAAATAAAATATAATATAAAATATAAAATAAAATATAATATAAAATATAATATAAAATATAAAATAAAATATAAAATAAAATATAATATAAAATATAATATAAAATATAATATAAAATATAATATAATATAAAATATAATATAATATAAAATATAATATAATATAAAATATAATATAAAATATAAAATAAAATATAAAATAAAATATAATATAAAATATAAAATAAAATATAATATAAAATATAAAATAAAATATAATATAAAATATAAAATAAAATATAATATAAAATATAATATAAAATATAAAATAAAATATAAAATAAAATATAATATAAAATATAAAATAAAATATAATATAAAATATAAAATAAAATATAATATAAAATATAAAATAAAATATAATATAAAATATACTATAAAATATACTATAAAATATACTATAAAATAAAATATAATATAAAATATAATATAAAATATAATATAAAATATAAAATAAAATATAATATAAAATATAATATAAAATATAATATAAAATATAATATAATATAAAATATAATATAAAATATAATATAAAATATAATATAAAATATAATATAAAATATAATATAAAATATAATATATAATATAAAATATAATATAATATAAAATATAATATAAAATATAATATAAAATATAATATAAAATATAATATAAAATATAATATAAAATATAATATAAAATATAATATAAAATATAATATAAAATATAATATAATAAAATATAATATAAAATATAATATAAAATATAATATAAAATATAATATAAAATATAATATAAAATATAAAATATAATATAAAATAAAATATAAAATAAAATATAATATAAAATATACTATAAAATATACTATAAAATATACTATAAAATAAAATATAATATAAAATATAATATAAAATATAATATAAAATATAATATAAAATATAAAATATAATATAAAATATAATATAAAATATAATATAAAATATAATATAATAAAATATAATATAAAATAAAATATAAAATATAATATAAAATATAATATAAAATATAAAATATAATATAAAATATAATATAATATAAAATATAATATAAAATATAATATAAAATATAATATAAAATATAATATAAAATATAATATAAAATATAATAAAATATAATATAATAAAATATAAAATATAATATAATAAAATATAAAATATAATAAAATATAATATAATAAAATATAATATAATAAAATATAATATAATATAATATAATATAATATAATATAATATAATATAATATACCGGGTCATATTAATTTTTGCTCCAAAAGACGCATTAGAGCTGACTGGCTGGCCAGGTCTTATTTTTGGGGAAACACAGTAGTTTCTAATCAATGGATTGTGGCAGAAGTTACCTTCAAGGCTAGCTTACAAAAGGCAAGAGTTTACACCTGGCTTTCCCTCAGGACTTTTGCCCTGGGGCCCAGCCATCATGCTTCCTTAAAGCCACAGGAGAGGTGCATGGGGAGCGGAACCAGATGGCCCCAGCGCCCCCTGAGCTCTCACCTGATAGCCAGTACCAATGTGCAAGCCCTTTGAGCAAGTGATCTTCTTTTTTCATTCTAATTGCTTTATTTTTATTTTTTATTAGTTTCAGGTGTACAAAACAATGTACGAGACATTTACCCTCCTCACAAAGGGATAACCCCCCTCCCCCAATCTACTACCCCTCTGACATCGTATATGCTGTTACAATTCCACTGACTATTCCCCTGGCTGTACTCCCATGACTATAAATACATATATATTTAATTACAGTTATTCAGCTTCAGCTTCAGGTGTACACTGCAGTGGTCAGGCATCTACACCGTCCATGAAGTGGTCTCCCTAATGAGACAAGTGCCCATCTGACATCCTACAAAATCTTTACAACATTATTGATTATATTCCCCCAACTGTCTTTCGTACCCCAGTGGCTTTCGTTCCCCCAACTGTCTTTCGTACCCCAGTGGCAATATTGTGCCCACCAATTTGTACTTTCTAATCCCTTTACCTTCTCCTCCATCCCCAAACCCCTCCCATCTAGCCACCGTCTTGAAAGTGTATCCTCTGTCCCACGGCTCAGCTGCCCCAACTGACGCTGCACAGAGCAGACAAGCCTTCGCTACTCAACCTTGTCCTAATTTCAGATTCACAAGAAAAATGCATGACTTGTTTTAACCAGATTTTTGGGGTGGTCTGATACAGAGCAATATGTAATTGAAACAAGAAAAAAAGTTATAATCAGTGATCTAAGTTTCCACCTTAAGAATCTATAAAAAGAGGGACAAATAAAACCCACAGCAAATAGTTCTTTATAAAAAAAGGTTTGCTGACCCCTTTTCTGCTGATGAAAAGACACTTAAATGTAATTCATAATTTCTAATATATGTACATGTATGACACATACATATACAGTTTACCCTTGGACGAGGAGATCAGGTGCGCTGACCACCCCCTACGCAGTAGAAAATCCACATATAACTTTTGACTCCCCCAAAACTTAAGCTGTGCTTCAGTCCCCGTGGAGACTTGGTTCCAGGACCCTGGTACATACCCAAATTCGTGGACGCCCCAGTCCCCTGCATAAAATGGCGTAGTTCAATCGTACAGTCGGTCCTCTGCATCCACAGACTCCCCACCACAGATCGAAACACCACAGTGGTTATTGCAAACTGTCCGCAGAGAAGTGGACCATTTCAAACCCATGTTGTTCAAGGATCAGCTGTACATGTGCGCAGATGTGTGTGCATGTATGTGCGTGCATGTGCAGCCTTTCCCATTGGAAGGGCCAAGCACAAAGACACCCCAGGACCAATAAGCACACAAAGCACCCAGATCTTGGTCTCTAATAATCATTCATATCAAAGACATCACCAATGAGATGGTCCCGGCAAACACTGCTCTCCCGTGGCTGTCCACACACTGATTATCTTGGGTGTGGATGACCCACACATCTCAAGCAATTCCCTGCCTCAACTGAAATGACACGCCCTAAGGATCCATAACTAACTTTAAGCAAACTCTTCAGTCTACTGAAAAATGAATGTGTCATGAATGGGTGGAGGTAAGAGAACAAAGGACTGGATCCAAAATACTCAACATGTAAAGTTGTTACCTGAGCGAACTATAGTAGAATGAAGGTGTTCATTTAAAGCCATATTTCCAACGACACGCATTATGCCTCTTTGGACTTTAGGGGAGTCCTTGTAAAGTTGGTACAGCCTCTGAAGTAGTTGCAAGCCTCCATTTGCTTCAATTTTATCACAATGTGTGGGTATCTAGCACAATAAATTAATGAAAACTCATTTTATGTTGTACAAATTCACTAACCAGGTAACAGCATGATGATGGGGCAGCTCGTGGCTCCTGCTCAAGGACAGAGACCCAGAGAGACCACCCAAAACTCTCAGCTGATTTAAATACATACACAAACCCCTATCTACATGGGAAGTGCTTCAAAATCACTGAAAAAACTTAAGTCATATCTCACCAGGACTTCTGAAATTTTTATTCTTAAAGTTACTCTGTTTAGCTCTTGGTCAGATATAAACTGATAATGTCATTATTACAGAATTGTTTCAATTTATAGTGATACTTTGATGGACTTAAAATTACTTCAAAATGGCTCTCTACCATTGAGAAACCTGCCACCTGGTAACAGGAAATACCCCATGGGAGTGGCAGACTGTGCTTCTGCAAACAGGAACTCCCACACAGAGGTAAGCAACATCTGCTCACACAAGCCCACAGCTATGGGGCTGGCCTAAACTTGGGAGGCGGAAAATTCTTTAAAGAGAAAGATCAAGTAAAAAGAAAATGGGATATGAATTTTTAATGGAGAAAAGAGATAAAAAGAGCCAAAGGAAATATATGTACTAAGGTTAGGTAACAGAACTGACCCACAAGTAATTATAGTTGGCCAAGGTCATCAGCATGGTCTTGCCTCTTCCTACCACTAGTTTTACTCACTAACATGACACCATGTCACGTATATGCAACAATTATCATTCTCTGATTTTTTATTAAATCTTATCCCATTTTTACATGTAATTAAAAGTATGCGTTTTAGACATATGAGGTCTGACTATTAAGTTCACGAACTCATCCTAGAAAAAATGCTGCATATCTCACTGCTGAATGTCACTAAAGTCACCTTTGAAGTACTCCCCTTGGGAAGCTATGCACTGACGCCAGCGCCTAGTCCACCCTTCAAAGCAATTTTGGAACTTTTTCTGGAATGGTTATCAGAGCTGTTGTCATATTACCCTTGATGTCCTGAATGTCATCAAAATGTCTTCCTTTCAATATTTCTGTTATCTTCAGGTAAAGAAGTCACTGGGGGCCAGATCAGGTGAGTAGAGAGGGTGTTCCAATACAGTTATTTGCTTACTGGTTGAAAACTCCCTCACAGACAGTGCCGTGTGAGCTGGTGCATTGTCGTGATGCAAGAGCCATGAATTGTTGGCGAAAAGTTCAGGTCGTCTAACTTTTTCACGCAGCCTTTTCAGCACTTCCAAATAGTAAACTAGGTTAACTGTACAGTTGGTACAAATTCCCTCTGATGAATAATCTCTCTGGTATCAAAAAAGGTTAGCAACATCGTTGCAACAAGTTTGCAAACTTAACTGTCAGAGCTCATATATCAGCTAAGTAGTAACTTCAGAGGCTTCTGGAAAAGTAACTATTATATTCCATGCACTGGACTTTCTACTGAAGATGCATCTACTGTTTCAGAAACTAGTCATTAAATCACAAACTCACATTCCCTTCTGTTGTCCAACACTAAAGACTAACTGCTTTGTGCCCAATTCCTAATTCCACAGGTGGGAACTAAGATGACCAGAAAGCACCGAGCTGTTGAGCCACATCTAATGGTTCCCAAATTGAACTGGAGAGTTTACATCTGTAGGATGATGTCTGTCACGCTGTGGGATGACCACTGGCAACAGCCTCATCAGGGACGCCTGCCACAAACACAATTCCCACACACTACCCATGTCCAGGGCATTAAAATCGCTGAAGGTGAGCAGGAAATGCACATTTTTAATGTGCTTCCTGAATGATTTTTATGCACTAATGCTTGAGCACCACAAAGTTTGTTACCTTTTTCTTTTTAAAATCAAACTATGATCATGACAGAAAACTTGCCATAATACCAAGAAGTTTAAAAATCATTGATATATGGTATGGTTAAAATTTGGTCATTTAAATATTTCTTTTCTTCTATCTTACCACACCTTTGGCAAATGTTTTAATGGAAATTAACTACCTGATAATATTATTTGTATAAATGATTTGAGAAAGGTAATTGAAGATAGCATAACTCAAAGGTAAATGCCATATTTAGACAATGGGTTGCAATTAAATCCATTTTTAGAAATACTTCGCAAAAATGAAATTCATGTATTTGTGCTAAATAATGATGATCAATTTTGAACAATTAAATGGAAGAAAAGCAGAAATTTAAAAACAAGCAACTAGCTTTTTTTCTTTTGTAATAAACAAGGATAATTTCCCTTGAAAGAAAATGTGTAACTTTTTCAATGTGATAAAAATAAACCATATTTTGAAAATGTAAGTTACCTCAGAATGTTTTACTAAAGCTTCTAAAAAGAACATTTCCACTGTAGCGGAAGGAACTTCTCCAAAGCTTTCAGCATAAGGAAGTCCATTTCCTCCAAAACTCCATAAGCCACCCTGAAAGTAAGATAATTAAAATTTTTACTAAAAAAAGAGACTAATAATTTTTGTTGGACAAAAATACCTCTGTACTATATACAGTATTAGAAAGAACGAATATGTAGGACTCTAAATATTATGGAAACTTAAAGGGAACTTTTAGTTATGCAAACTGCTGCTTACTAGAATAGAAAACATGGAATTATTTCTAGAAGAGAGCAACCTTTGAGTCTTTAATTCTTTCCTCTGTGTCCTCTTATCTAAAAGTACAAAGTCCTAACACACAATCTTTAACGTGTAAGAAAAGCCTGGGGTTGATCATAATGTTTCAGTGTCATATTATGCTAGCAGAATCTACTTAAAGTCTATCATTATTTAGATTATATAGAGAAAAGCATTATTGAAAAAAACTAAAATAAAGGCAATGATGACAATGATCATAGAATTTTTAATTCTTCTCAAATTGAAATTCAAGTTCATATGGAAGGATAAACTAGAGGAATTAGGAAAATGATGGAACAGAAGAGTAGTGGGGACTAGTCCCTAATAGATAATAAAACATATTATGAGAATAAACTGGGGGAAAAAAAATGTCAACCCTTACGACAGATTAAGGGCTAACTAACATCACTAATATGCAATCATCTACAAATCAGTGAGAAAAAAACCAACAATGCTATGGAAAAACGAGCAACAGTCATAACAGAAAGTTCTTAGGAAAAGAAATACAACGCCTCTAAAATACATGGAATGCTGTCCATCCAACATCATTCCTGAGAGGCATGCAGGCGAGAGTGCACTGAGGACATTGAGCATCTATGAGACGGGTGAGGAAACAGGCCTTCTCATCACGCTGCTGCTGGTGGTACCAACGGGGCTTCCTCTATGGAGGACCAGTTAGTGACAACGGTCAAAATGACAAGTGCCTGTGCTCTTCAACGTGTATCACACAGACGAAGTGTACAGGTTTATTCCCTGCAGCGTTGTCTGTAAGAACAAGAGACTGAAACCACCTAATGTCCATCAATGGGGGCCACCTAAATAAATGATGGGAGCGCTATACAGTGACTGCTGAGTATAAAACATTTTGAGTCTCTTCATATATTGATATATATCAATCTCCAAGGTATATAGAGCTCATTTCTGTAAAAGAGCCTGCATAACTGTGTGTGTGTGTGTGTGTGTGTGTGTTCGGGTAGGGGAGGTAGACGGGGTAAAAGAAGACTTATTACTGCAGCTCCTTTAGAAGCCCTTTGCATTTGCACGAGGGGTCATAACTAAGCATACAAACCACTGCTGGCAAAAGAGGTCAAGTACAAGGTAACTTCTCTCGAAAATGTATATGTAAAGCCCGGTTTCCTATAGGAAATATAATGCATAAGTTTCTGCATGTTGAGTTACTTTATAGGGTCTATGGTTCAGGAAACCCAGTAAATGTTCAAACTGGCCGCTCTAACTCTTAGCAGGCACAGGCTTCGACTCGCTAGAGTCGGCTTCTTCACCACCTTCTGACGGTCCCTTCCCGCTCCTCCTTCCCTTATGCTCGCTCATTTGGCTCCAGCCACACTGGCTTTTTCTCTCCATTCCTTGAAGTTGCTAAGTGTGTATCTACTTGTGTTCCCTCTGCCTGGAATTCTGATGTAATATTCTGCTTTTCCAACTTTAAACATGCTGGAGCTCCAAGACTTACACGATTTAAGTGGAGGGCTGGAAATGGGCTGATCACGGGGCGTCGCTCCCTCCTCTGGCGCGGGGACAAAGAAGGGTAAAGGGGACTGGCGGGCTGCGGGGGGAGGGGAAGTTTGCTCAAGGATGCAGCACCACAGCCTGCCTCCCCGAAATCCTTCTCTCTGTCCCACACCCTCAAATCAGCTGACCGCTGTCTATTCTAAGTGCTCTAGGGATAGAACGGGGAGAAGGAAAAGAACGATGATCTAGGGTTTTCGTTTTTCTTGACCATTTCTTAAGCGGGAGGTAAGAGAGCAGGTCCAATTCCATTCTTACCGCTGGCAAAGCCTGTACATTATTTATGAACTGGCACTTGTGTGGCAGGAAGAAGCACAAGCAAAAACGAATGAATAAAAAGGTATAAACTCTTGATGTAGTCGTATGGACTATATTCTAACTCCTAACATGAATATAAATATACATAGGTTACTGCTGCTTTACCACTGGATTAAGATATAGAAGGTTAAATAAATTCATAAAGATTTAAGAAATGCTACATATCAAATTCCCTAAGTGAAACGAAAAAACAGTTTCTTGAGGATTAATAAAATCTATAGGAAAAGGTGGAGAGAGTGACAGTGTTAAAAACAATAATAAAAGGTCAAGGAGAAAAATGAAGAGGCAACAAGAATAATAAAGCTCACGAGAGGAAATGTCAATGAAGTTACTACAGAATCTCTATCCCTGTCATACGGTGACTGCAGGCGTGCAGCAGACCATTTGATGCATGACTTCATTATGATACTCAAACTGAGACACAACATTATCACGAGTTAACATGGTATGTTTCAAATGCATTTCAGCAAGTTTGTACCAGCCAAATGACTGACTACTAGAGGGATGTTTTCTTACCCCATAGTCCACACTCCAGTTAAACAGAAGCCTTAGAGTTACCTCTATTTGTGTCGTTGTCATACAAAAATACTTTGACACGCATGAGAAATATGCCATTGTTACTGAAGTACATACAAGTCTGTGCACAATGTAGCTCTTCAGCCACGTCACAATTCATCCATTCGTCATTCAATAAATATTTATTGAGCGTATACTGTGTATGAAGCACTGTATCTGGTACTGGGGAAATTACAGACTACTGGAAGAGAATAAGAGAACTAAATGAACTAGCAAAAAATAAATACATAAAACACCGGGGGTGCCAAAAAAATGTGTACAAGTGGACACTTTGGTCAACGTTGCTCAAGCAGTAGTTCGCCGTCATCAGGTGTCTGGACACTGATGGGAACCACTTTGAGCCCCTCTTGTCACTGCTGAAGTCAAACGTGACTTGTATTCTTCTTTGGTTATCGGTATATATTATTACAATTTTAATAGTTTTTTCCTTTCTTAAAACATGTACACATTTTTTGGCACCCTCTGTAATTACAGAATGGGATGGAAGCTATAAAGGGCAATAAATACAAGAAACAGTTGAGATAAAGAGGAAGGTCCCTCTGAGGAGCTGACAAGCTGGGATCTGAAGGATAAGGAGGCGGCAGCCATGTGACAAGCTGCTGGCACAGCATTCCAGGCAGAAGGAACACAAGCAGAGACACACTTAGCAACTTCAAGGAATGGGGAGAAAAGGCCAGTGTGGCTGGAGCATAGGGAGCGGGAAGGGACCGTCAGAAGGTGGTAAAGAAAGACTCCGGTGAGTGGAAATCAAGCCCCACTAAGAGGTGCGCTACTGAAAATAACAATCTATTCTCTTAGAAACAATTCCAAATGAGCTGGGTTTGCTTTGTCTTTGTTATTTACACTTGATGAGCAGATTTACCCACAACCAAAGTCAGCAGAAGGGGGTGCATGAAGTTTGCAGGTGAAAATGTGAGTTCATTCCAACAGGGAATCCTTGACTGCACAGGTCAACACCCTGGGGAACCTGCACACCCAGGGGGCCTGCCCACCCATCTGAAGAAGCTGCACAGTCCCGTTTTGGGTCAGCACCTCTGCAGGTTTCCAAATCCTCTGGCATTAAAGAACTCTCCCACCCTTAAACACTGTCTGCTGGTGTCTTTCTCTCAGTCACAATACACGACTGTACTCATGCAGATCGCTGTCAGAAGTGTCTTGTTCTAAAGATTCCAGGCCCTCATGGCTAAGCTGATTCCAGACAGACACTGGGAAATTACAGGGGAAGATGATAATACAAGAATTGCAAGATTTCAGCTGGATTGTCCTTAAGGCAAGAGCACAAAAGCTTTGTGATGGCAAATCATTTCAGTGTACACAGCCAGGTTTCTTGACTCCAGCAGCTTACCACATTACAGCAACAGGAAATCACAATCCAAAATGCCCAACCTTCTGCATCCCTGGTTGCCTCCTTAGGCTCGAGGGCACAGGCACCTGGGGTCCTCTAAGAGGTTCAAACAGGGGACACGCTGACTGATTCGAAGTATCCAGATGGTAACAACAAGACTGAAACCTGGATCCTAAAGAGCCATCTTGCTGGTAACATCTAGGATGGAGGAAGGCCAAGAACCTCCCCTCCCTGTCCCCCAACCTCCCATCAAATTGCCAGCAGCAAATTCATTGGCAGACAGATACTGGACAGCTGCCAAGGTCCCAGTTGTGAGAGTCGTGACAGTAAAACTGAGCCGTGCTTTCGCTCTCATCCGGTTCTCCCGATAAAACAGAAGGGACAAAAGGAGGGAAGGCAGATCACTGCCAGGATGAGTAGGGGCGGGGGCACAGGGAGTTTTGATACTGCTTCTAATTGTGGGTCCCTTTATTTTAATATGCGTAAGGGCTAACCTCTGATGTTTCTTTGTAAAACATCACAACCTTAGCACTCTGCAATTTGTGCAAACTAATTGGGCTTAAAAACATTGTTCACTTTAAAGTATGAGTTTTTAAGCCAGGGTCATCCCTAAGGGTCTGGGGTAGACAGAATCAATGTAAACTTGGATGGAAAAAATGACATCTTTGTTTTCCTAACCTCTAACTGTAACTCTGCATTGTATTCAATTACGAACACAGACAATAAACCACAGTAAGTAGCAGTCTGGGTGAGGCTGTCAGCAATGGAAAGTGCAGACATTTTCCTATCACATCTCATTGTTGCAGCCATTGGAAAATAACATACGTAACCTCATTGTTCCTTCAAACACCAACTACACATTCTCATGCTGGTGACGCAGAATCAACACTGCTGTCCAGTGTCCCCTAGCTGCAATTATTTGAGACCCATATATGGACAGACGAGTCCTCAGTTTATAACCTTATTCAGCTAAGTAACAACAGCATTCACGCTGATATGACTTTAAAAAATAAAATTCACACACTGAATTGAACCATATGAAACCGCCACTCTTCCCAACTCTGTTCACTGAAAGGGTCTGAAAGCAACACCAGTATCAGTGAGCTAGTTCCGCCCCAGAACTTAGTTTCTAAAAACCATTAGCCCTAGAAGGAACCAGGGCTTCTGAAGAATCAGCTGATTCCACGGCGAAGCAGGGCAAGTTTATAACGGGGATATTTTCTAACACCACAAAATAAGGAAGTGCTCAAAAAGTAATGGAGACATTTCCAAGATGAGGAAGACAACCTGAGGGGTCCCATGGCCAAATCTGAGACTCTCTGAGCATGAATATGAATAATAACAACAGATTATAATCTACTGACTAAAACAGCAATCCTTGAGCCCATGGATCTGTGATCAGGACAAAACGAGGAAGGGGTGGAAGAAGGAAAAAAAGCTTTTCCTTACAGTAGATTGACTAACTGGTAAGTAAAGAGTAAATGATCAGGTTGGGGGTAGCAGAAATCACCATTTTGCAACCATCCAACAATAACTATTATGCAGGCAAGATTCATTCAAAGGATACTAAGAGCATTGTCTGAAAGTTTAAAGGGGAACAGGATGGTCTAAGAGTCTCAAAATACCTCCTCTCCCCACAGACCTTATATTCATTGCAAATAAAACATATATTAACATTAAAGCAGAGAAACCTGGCAAGTTAACAGCAACAATAAAGGAACCAACTGGCAATATGAGCTTCTGGATGGAATGTACTGAGGAAAACAAAACACAAAATCACCTGTCTTGCATTTCTGTGGTAAATGTATAACCTGAAGTAATCATGAGGAAAAGTGAGACAAACTAAACTGAGGGCATTCTATATAAGCCACCACTTCGTACTCTTCAAAAATGTCAATGATGGGCCAGCCCGGTGGCTCAGGCGGTTAGAGCTCCGTGCTCCTAACTCCGAAGGCTGCCAGTTCGATTCCCACATGGGCCAGTGGGCTTTCAACCACAAGGTTGCCAGTTCAATTCCTCGAGTCCCGCAAGGGATGGTGGGCTCTGCCCCCTGCAACTAAGATTGAACACGGCACCTTGAGCTGAGTCACCTCCCGGATGGCTCAGTTGTTGGTTGGAGCACGGGCTCTCAACCACAAGGTTGCCAGTTCAATTCCTCGAATCCCACAAGAGATGGTGGGCAGCGCCCCCTGCAACTAAAAAATTGAACACGGGACCTTGAGCTGAGCTGCCGCTGAGCTCCTGGATGGCTCAGTTGGTTGGAGCCTGTCCTCTCAACCACAAGGTTGCCGGTTCGACTCCCGCAAGGGATGGTGGGCTGTGCCCCCTGCAACTAGCAACGGCAACTGGACCTGGAGCTGAGCTGCGCCCTCCACAACTAAGACTGAAAGAACAACAACTTGAAGCTGAACAGAACCCTCCACAACTAAGATTGAAAGGACAACAATTTGACCATTGTTCCCCAATAAAGTCCTGTTCCCCTTCTCCAATAAAATCTTAAAAAAAAAATTTAAAAAAAAATGTCAATGACGTGAAGACAAAGACTGGAGCATTTTTCCAGATAAAAGGAGACGAAACAGACATGAGCAGCAAATGCCATGTTCAATCCTAGACCAGATCCGGAATCAGATTCACACAAAAACAACAAAACTGCCATGAAGGAATTACTGACACAACTGGCAAATTCAAATGTGGAGTCTACCTTAGCTCCCAGTATTCTGCCAGTGCTGAGTTTGAGTTTGTAACTGTCCTGTGGTTATGTCAGAGAATGCCCTTGTTGGCAGGAAATACATGCCTAAGTGTTTTTGAGGTGATGGAGCATCATCTCTGCATCTAACGCTCAAATGGTTCAGGAAGGAAAATAGTAAATGTATGTGAATAGACATTTAAAAATATGTCTGTAGAGAGAATGGGAGTAAATGGGGGATGATAAAACAAATGGGATAAAATAATAATTGGTGAGTCTTAGTGAGTGTATATTTTTGCAGGTCTTTAAGTCAAGAATTATTTCAAAATAAAGAGTTAAAATACTTTTAAATGAACTTCAACTTCGCTGTTTGAAATTTCCTTGTTATTTAATGCATTAATAAGAAGCATATATACTAATTCTGTGACAAAGTTGTTTTTTATTTGGGTATTTCAGTATCATTGGTTTCCTCTGTACCGTATTTTATGCATCCAGAAATGAGTTCATAGGTTTTAGGGGTCCGTGGTCTACAAAAGTGAAAAAACTCTTCTAAACCCAGAGCCGTGCAGGCTCTGCCGAGGCTCACACTGGCCTCTACAGGGAAGGAGCTTTGTCCAGAAGCAGCATATTGTCACTCGAAGGGCGCTTGGGGACTATCACCAGGCAGGTTTGTCATAACCTGGACAGATCTCGAAAAACAAGATGGACACCCCTCCTATCCCTTCACCCCCAACTTTTTGGCATGTAAAAAATCCAGGGAGCCTGACTAAACTGGAGTGGGGGGTTGGGGAGTGGATATGAATAACTGACTGGAGTTGCTTGCTGGTCTGATGAGATGGGACCTCAGAACTGATATCAAATATTTACTTAAATATTAAATTAATTAAAGATGTGCTACTTCTGGTTTTAAAACAAAGTGTTCAGAGAATAGGGACTCAAATCAAGGTGAAAGTAGCACTTTCCAAGTGGAAAATAAAAGGTACTTCATTAAACACAAAACTTTCACTGTTTCTTGTTTTTACCAAGTGCCAAAAACAAATTATTTTTGAAATTTTGACATGAAGGATAAATCTTGTATGCATGTGATCTGCCCAAGTAGAACGGAAATGTTCTGATTAAGCATCAGTTTCACCATTTCCAGTGTGATCTATGATTTCTCAATATACTGAACTGGAACTGTGTCAAGACAACACAATTAAAAGGTCACATGAATTACTTTTGCAGACATCCCTTTGTTTAGGGAAAGATCTGGTTTAAAATGAGTTGAGATGGGTGAGGGAGGAGGGTGGGGGAAAATGGCAGCAGACCCACAGCCTCTCCAAGGTGGTAAATGTTAACACACACACACACACACACACACACACACACACACACACACACACACGTTAATTATGAACACATACACGGTCAGTTTAAACGGTGAAACTCTTTGAGCTGCTGACTGAGGTCGTGACTTCTAGGCAGACAGAGCAGTGGCACCATGTACTAAACCACATTCTCTCTCTTTACTTAGCAAGAGTAAGGAAATGCTGTAGAAGGAGATAGAACAGTACAGAAGGTAGAGAGCTGTTAACTAAATAGTAATGAGGAGAAGAAAATCTTTGTACTGAAAAAGAAGAACATCAGGCCCGGTACCCGGGGCTCTGGCATGGGAAGGAGAGGAGGCAGTGACGGCCGTGGGAGACGCAGGTGGAGAGCAATGAGGCATCTGTCCCCACTACGACTGTGCCCACTGCCCTGTCCATAAATAGCCTGGTACTATCAGAAGTTAGACAACATGTGCTGAAATTAAGGCTGTCTGTGTTCCCTAGCTCCCAGATGAAAAGGGGCACCTGAGAACATAAAAGGGAAGGATACAGATTAGGTAAGAAATTACTCAGAATGAGACGCCCATGGTCCCTTAGATACCACACCAAAAGAAAAAATGCATAAACTGAACTTCATCAAAATTAAAAATGCTGGGCCGGCCCGGTGGCTCAGGCGATTAGAGCTCCATGCTCCTAACTCTGAAGGCTGCCGGTTCGATTCCCACATGGGCCAGTGGGCTCTCAACCACAAGGTTGCTGGTTCAACTCCTCAAATCCCGCAAGGGATGGTGGGCAGTGCCCCCTGCAAGTAAGATTGAACACGGCACCTTGAGCTGAGCTGCCTCCCGGATGGCTCAGTTGGTTGGAGCTTGTCCTCTTAACCACAAGGTTGCTGGTTCGACTCCCGCAAGGGATGGTGAGCTGTGCCCCCTGCAACTAGAAAATGGCAACTGGACCTGGAGCTGAGCTGCGCCCTCCACAACTAAGACTGAAAGGACAACAACTTGAAGCTGAACGGCACCCTCCACAACTAAGATTGAAAGGACAACGACTTGGAAAAAATGCCTGCAAGTACACACTGTTCCCCAATAAAGTCCTGTTCCCCTTCCCCAACAAAAATCTTTAAAAAAATAAATAAATAAATAAAAAATGCTTGCACTGCAAAAGACACTATCAGAAAAGTGAAAAAATCCACAATATGGGAAAAATATTTGCAAATAACATATCTGATAAGGGATTTGTATCCAAAAATTTATGAAGAATTCTTACAACTCAACAATAAAAAGACAAGTGACCCAATTGGGCAAGGGATTTGAATAGATATTTCTCCAAAGAAGATATGTAAATGGCGAATAGGCACATAAAGATGCTCAACATAACTAATCACTAGGGAAATGCAAATCAAAACCAGAATGAAGATACCACTTCACATACAATGGGATGATGGGTGATAACAAGTGTTGGCGAGGATGTGGAGAAATGGAAATCCTCATACTCTGCTAGTGGGGATGTAAAATGGTGCAGCTGCTGTGGAAAACGGTTGTCCACAAAACGTGGAAACAAACAGTTCCTCAAAAAGTTAAACACAGAGTCACCATATGACCCAGGAATTCCACTCCTAGGTATATATCCAAATTAAAAACCTACGTCCACACAAACACTTGTACACAGATGTCGATAGCAGCTTTATTCATAAGAGCCAAAAAGTGGAAACAACCCAATATCCATCCACCGATGAATGGACAAACACAATGTGGTCCATCCACACGATGGGATATTATTGGCCATAAGAAGCAATCACGTCCTGATACATGATACAACATGAACCTTGAGAACATTACAGTAAATGTAAGTTAGACACAAAAGGTAACATAGTGCATGATACCACTTCTATGAAATGTCCAGAACAGGCAAATCCATATAGAGAGGGAGCAGATTAGTGCCAGGGATGGGGGTGGGGAGGAGATGGAGAGTGACTGCTGATGGGTGCTGTTTTCTTTCTGGAGAGATGAGAATGTTCTCGAATTCGATAGTGGTGATGGTTGCACAACTCTCTAAATATACTAAAACCTGATACATATTTTTAAAGGGTGAATTTTATGGAATGTAAATTGTATCTCAATAAAGCTGCTATTTTTTTTTTTTTTTAAACCTAGTTGAATTGGAAATAACATCATGAATTTAAGGCCTCGTAAGAAAAGGTCATGGTTCTGCTCTTGTTATTAGGTAGCTGGGCACCCAGGGCCCACCTGCTCTACCTTCACATGAAATACAACTGTATGTACCACAAGTGCCTGGGTTTTGGACATACTATTCTCCACTAAGAGGAACCAGGTGTCCTTGGAGGAATAGTCAATTCATGTTTTAGCAGGAAGTGTCAAGGAGAGCCAGGGACATCTTCCTGTCAAATAAGAAAGGCGCTTTCACAGCCGCCTCGGGGACAGAATGAAAAGGGATAAAGAGGTCAGCCTTTTAAGAGCTCCAGTGGCGAGACTGGCACTCTGAGCACCAAAAAGAAAACAGTGAAATCACAGGAACAATTCCAAGACATGGCCCAAAGGCGAAATTATGTAGGGTATACTAGAGAAGCCACAGCTACTGGGTGTCCTTAATTTCTCATAAAGAGGGAAATGAAAAAAAGACCACTCAGTTGGTAAAAGAATATAGAATACTATGATTTGTTTTACTGATAAAATACTTTCCCCTCACGAAGTAAATTATGTAGTGATTATAGTAATAACGATTCTAACTTGTTTTGATTTCTCCAAGAAACATGAGACATTTTATGAAGATAAAAAAACTTGCTGAAATGATACCAAAAGAACACTAGAATTCAGTAACGGCCCTCGGGAGGGCCGGAGTTGGAGTCTGTTTAGGATGTCACACCCAGGACACGGCGAAGCTTTCTGCTATGTATCGGGGTGTTTTATGCCAATTATTTACATCTAGTGAACAGGCCAAAGCTAAAACAGTAGGAGCAGGGGATGCAGGGAGAGAGAACATAAACCCCTCTACCAGAGTGCCTTCCCATGTCTGAAGGCGCCTTACTTCAATGGAGTGGAGCACCCACGGGGAGTACCCTAAGTGCTCCGACGAGACCACCTACGGCCAGAGCATGCTGTGCCCTGCTGACCTATGGCATGGTCTGCTTCAGTTCTCACACCCTTGGCCATCAAACTAACTTTACAGCCTGTAACTGTGCCTACTGGTTCCTTCCTGTCGATCTTATTGCCATCCCTAGGGGCAGCCATGCTGACAAACAAGGGCCGGTCCATGCCTTGATCACAAAAAGTAAAGAGTTCGGATTTAACGTGTAATGGGAAGCCACCTGAAGCGCTTTAGGCAGGAGCATAACCAGATCTAATTCATGTTTTAAAAACAAAAATCACTCTGGCTGCTGTGAGGACAGAGACCTGGAGAGAGAAGATGGAGCCTGAGGCAGTGTCTGTAGCTTATAGAGCTGAGGGAGACGTGACGAGGAAGCTTTCTGGATCCAACAAGATGGCGAACTTGGCTTCTGGTTTGATCAAGTTTGATCAAATAAAAGCCAAAACATGATAAAAGCTAAAACACTGCCAAGCTATAAAGAAAATAAGAAGAGAAATAAAGGGAGATCGCTGGGTGCCAGAATGGAGAACAGAACATTCAGCAGAAGTGGTAAGCACACAGCTGATGATGTGAAGAGCCTGCAGCCCCCTGGGATGGGATTTAAAACCCACTCGGTGCAGGAGATGTGGTTTGGGGTCTCACGCTCTGTGGGAGCTAGATCTGAGATCCTCATATAAAGGCAGGGCCCTGGAAGGGTCCTTTCTATAAGAGGGTCTAGAAAAACTCTGCCCACAAGCCCATGAAAACAACAAGAAAGTCTGTTTCTGCTTAGGGCTTTGGGGGAGAAATCACTATGCTATCTACTGATGTATCTGAATTTACACTCCCTATGTGCTACAGAAATTCCAAACTAAGGAATTAATATAAAAAACTAGTCCTGTATCAGTGAACTCCTGCAGTATCCAACAGAAGCAAACACAAAAATTGCTCTGTAGCGACAAATTTAGACTCCTGGCTGCTTGGGGCTCCTGTAGAAAACAACTGCTCCGGCCAAAGATAAGCTCATAGCATTATAACCTGTATATTAACCCACGTTAATCCATAACCTAACATAAAGGACAGTCAATGTCATCACAAACAGGAATTAACACCCTAATAAACTGAAACAATAAAAGACTCTGAAAGAGACTTTAAAATTATTTTTTAAATAAAAGAACAGAAGCCAAGATGAAAGAACAGGACCCTGAAAAAGATGATGGTGGCCGAGAGACAAATAGATTCAAGGTATATTTTAAAGACAGTTCACAGGATCTGCTGATTATTGGAGATGGAAGAAAGGAATCAAGAACTCCTAGCTTTTGCTTAAGCCATTAGGTGGATGCTGCACCATTTACTGAGACATAAAAGACTAACAGAGGAAGAGCTCTGTGGAAGGAGGGCAGGTTCCCCAGGTTAATTCTGGGGTGCCTTTCACACATCCAAGTAGAGATGTCACGTGGGAGGCTGGCTATCCAAATCTGGAGCTTAGGTTAGCACACAGGGCTAGAGCTATCGATTTGGGCATCGGCAGCATACAGGTGATATTCTAGATCACCATCTATTCACTCTTCAAGATGCAGCCTCAGTTACCTCCTGCAAAGCCTTAAGTGACCTCTTAAGCAGAGTGAAGGGCGCTTGGAGTAACCTGTATCTCTCTCACACACACTGTGACTTTGTTTATTTACCTGTCTCCCCATTATCCCGAACACTCAGCCCAGCACAGGCCATACAACCAGGAGTCACCCTTCTAAGGTTCTAAGCGCTGGCCCCTGGCACAGTATCTTGGAAAGAGTGGGCACTCAAAATTATTTACTGAATGAACAGATGAGCTAACCTTCTGAGCTGCTAGACTCTGGCTGCTTTCACTCAGAGCCAAAGATGTGAAATACTGGATACACTCATCCAGCTCCGTTTGAGGTAAAGAAGCCAGCAAGTGTCTGAGCTCTTCTTCGATGGAAGAATCCTGAAATAAAAGGAAAAGAGATTCTTCAAAATTAAGCTCAACAACAGAGCACAACAAAAAGTATCCAAAGAATCAAAGTCAAAAAAGCAAAACAAAAAAACCCCAGATAAGTTCGTGCTTTTAGTCTCAAAAACAGTCACCCACACAGGTTAACAGAAGATCATTTAATTTTGGATTCTATACTTGGGTGTCTGCTACCTCAATCTAAAAGACCCATTGCAAAGCAGAGCTCTAGATTTTCACCTCATCTTGGCTACCTCACATCTTGACTCAAAATTATTATACTTTTTCTAACTAAAGCTGGCTTTGGAAATCCAGAACTCATTACTATCTCATTATCCCTAACAACTTACATCCAGTATACTCATTTTTCTATTTTTCAAAAACTGATAGCAACTTTTCAGATTTTCATTTTCTGGTCTAGGCAAGATACTCAAGCACATGCTCAAATACCTATACTAGTGGTTAACAACTAATATCTATATGTATTAATACATTAATAACTATATGTAGTGGTTCTCCCGCTACTGTTTCGCACCCTAGGAAACATTTAGAAATATCGGGAGACGTTTCTGGTAGTCACAACTTGGGGCTGACACTGGCATCTAGTGAGTAGAGGCCAGGGACACTGGTAAAACACCCTGCAATGCACAGCACCGCTTCCAACATCAAAGAATTATTTGGCCCAAAATGTCCATAGCACTGAAGTTGAGAAAAACTGGATCTAATAGCAACCTTAGAACAAGGGACCAATTTATGGATGCTGATATGCTATGAAGTTACCCTCGGGTGTACGAGACTCCTAGCCCCCGAAAAGGGGGAAACAGTACAAGTGAATCAGCATCTCCTGAGGAATCAAGAATCCTCTGCATGGAAATTACAAGTTCAGGTTTATATCATTTACCTGCTTGTAAAAAGTAGCCAACATACAACTTTTTGAACATTTATTTTGTACCCAAAGTGAAGACTGTGTTAAACTATTTTTCATTCACTGGATTATTTTATTTACTTACTTCTTTTAAAGGTGGTAAAGGAGGCGGTGGGAGAAAAAAGCGAGGATCACTCTCTTTGCTTCGTGCCAAACCAATAAGAGTTCTCAGATCACAGGCTTGAGCAATTGTCCTAAACTGGTAATCTATTGTAAAAGTATACTGTTAGCACCCAAATTAGCTTAGAGTTGTTTCAAGGACTAAATGAACAACCTACTTGAAAACACTCTAATTTTTAAATTACAAGTTTGTAATTCAAAATTTCCCCAGTGTTTTTTCACAACCCCAACTTCAATAAGCTAAATATCCATCATTTCCATATCTAACCTCACAATTCTCAACATTTATCTGGGTGTATTGGGGTCTAACTAACATTTTTGAAAAAGTGAAACTCAAATGTGAAAACTGATAGGTCAGGACCAAGTTAACTTTTCCTCTTGTAAAATAATTCCAGCGCTCGAAAGCTGTTTTGAACACTACTCTAAAAACCCGAGGTTGCGTTTAGGTCTACTGTGCCCTGGTAACAGCATGATGCTTTGACATCCCATGATGTCCATGAATAGTCTGAGGTCCCAGATGGTGGTCCTTTGTCTTAGCCTTTATGATTTAACCACTCCATTCTTATGCACTGCTACAGACTGAAAGTTTGTGCTTCCCTCAAATCCATATGTTGAAACCTAAGCCCCAATGTCATGGTATTTGGAGGAAGGGCTTTTGGGAGGCGATTAGGTCATGATGGCAGAGCCCTCATGAATGGGATTAATGCCCTTATAAAAGAGACCATCCCAGAGATCCTGTGTCTCTTCTGCCATGTGAAGACACAAAGAAAAGATGGCCAGCTATGAATCAGGAAGCAGGTCCTCACCAGACACCAAATCTGCTGGCACACTGACCTTGGACTTCCAGCCTCCACAATTGTGAGAAATGAATTTCTGTTGTTTGTAAGCCACCTAATCTGTGGTATTTTGTTATAGTGGCCCAAACGGACGAAGACATGTATCAAAGCAAAATTCTAACCATTGAAGCACAATTCTTTTTAACAATGGCAGTTCATAACCTGGGTGAGTGAGTTCTCCAGGATCAAGTGGGAAACTTCTCAAAATATACAAACCAGGGCTCCAACCCTGATTTTGCTGACACAGTTAAGTCTGAAATGGAGTCCTGGGAGGCAGATTTTGAAAAAGATTTTTATTCTAAGTCTCCACTAACATTAAATAAGTTTATATTTACATTATAAATTATTATAATTATGGCCATCAATCAACTAATCAACTAATTAACTTGTGTGGAGGCAGAGATCTTATTCTGAGATTAAACTTTTCTTTGAGAACACTATTATTTTCTAGTTGTTTACCCATTTTTATAAGATGACTCTATTAGCAAAGTGTACGTTAGTCTCCACACCAGAAACAGGAATCTGAGTTCTTGCTCACGTATTATATTTTTAGTGCAAAACTTGTGAAAGTTAAATACACTTAAATCCTTTAAATACCCCTTAAAATGATAATATGCACATAAATTAGATACAGGTGACTAACTATTAGTATTAGAACCAGGTAGATTGTCAAGTGAAAGCAAATATAATTGTATGATGCAGCAAGCAATTACCGTGTATTTCATTAAATAGGAAGTAAAGAAAATGCAAACACAACATTAGGCCATAACTATCAGAATCAAGAGTTTCTCGAATCAAGAAAATTCTGTTCCGGTACAAAGCTACACAAATATATCTACCTCAGTTTTGACATTGTTCTTACCAAACACATCTGGTTACCAGGTCAGCAGGTTTTCACTGGAGTTTTTTTTTTTTAATTTCTGGAAATATTTTTAACATATTTTAAGATTGCCTGAATTATTTCCCTTCCTTAATTTTACTCCCTTCCTTTCACATCAGAAACGACGGGCCATGTGTTCAGACGGTCTCATTACCATGCCAGTGATGGGCCTCCACCATTTCCTGCACAGCCTGCAATCGGGCGGCTCTGTCGTCCGACTTACTCTTCTTTAGCAGCAGCCACACGGCACACTCATGATCCTCTATGTCAAATGTAGTGAAAGTGTCTGCAAAAAGGAAAAAAAAGACAACACAAATAATGTGAACAGTCAGAAGCAACACTGTTATCCTCTCATTTAATGTGGTAATTTATAAATATTTCAAATCTGTAATAGAGTTAAATCTAATTCTTGGTATTGATACTGATGTTTATTCTCAGTTCTGTCATATTTACATTTATCATGCCTATTACCTATATGCTTTGTTTTATATACTATGTTGCTTTTACAATGTGGGTGTTGTTTTTTGCTTTTTCCCTAAAATACTTTGTTATAAAAAATATAAAACATAGGGAAGAATTAAAAGAATAATACATTAAGAGCCAAATGCCTACCACAGGTAGATGTGATAACTTGTTCTGCCATATTTGCTCAATCTATATGCATGTGTATTTTTTTCCAAACCACGTAAAAGGAAGTTGCAGACATAATGACATTCCTAGTTCATCCTGCATCTCCTAAGAATAAGCCTGTATTCTCCCATATGATCACAATGCCGTAATACCCAAAAACACTAACAAAAATTTTCCTAAATCATCTAAAATCCAGTCTAACTCCATATTCAAATTTCTACAACTGTCCCCAAAATATCTTTAGAACTGTGTTTTAAAACCAGGATTTGATTAAATCTCTTTAGTCTCTCTTAATTCTAGAAAGCTTTCCCACCTTTTCTTTTTCATGAAGTCAACTTTTTAAAGAGATCTGATTAGCTGTTTTACAGTTAGCTCCACACTGTAGAGTTGCCTGGTTGTGGAATCTACATTTTTGATGTAATATTCTCATTATAAGAAAGCCTGGGAGAGATTTTTCTAACAAATTTTAAATTTTGAAGAGGATACCTTTAGTCTCAATACTGATTTACAAATATCTAACAATACATCCACAAAGATGGAAGGCAGGAAACTGTCCACGGCAGTTAGCCCTTAAAATTAAACACAGCCCAAGAGAATGTTACTCCATTTTCCATAACTATAATAAATGTTAGTAACGTAAAATGAAAAAAAATCTCAAGAAGACCATCGAATAACTTTCAGATTACTGATAAGGATTCCCAGTTAAATAGTCGACACTTACCAGCAAACGGACCCCGCAATATCCTGGCTGATATTGCCAATACTTTTCTTACTGCTTTGTGAAGCTCTTTTCTCGCCTGGTAGGTGATTCCTAAAGTGATTGATTACAAATTTAAATAAAACCAAGTATATACTCTAAATGCTAAGTTACAATACTTCAAAGAGAAATGTAAACTAAACTCCAAGTTTTTCAAGAAGAAAATATAAAATAGCATGTTTTTATTGGCATTATCGAAGCAACTAAAACCATTATACGAATACAGAGCTCTAGATCCCAAAATAAAAGACTGCTCTCTAAGTCAGGGAAAAAGTAAAAAACGAAACAAAAATACTAACCAAAGCTAACAAAAATCCTCATATACAACACAGGATTAGCTACATAGAAGAAAACGTCCCTTAAAAATAGCCCTTCTCAGACTAAAATCTGGAGATATGAGTAGCTTACTGAGATTAAGCTTCACTATAACACAGGTAAATTATAAGCTATAAAAATCATCTGTGTAATTGAAATTGTTACCACCATCAAAGCATGTTGAAATATAGGAAGGTGAAATCACAATAAACCCGAACAGGACAGAGTGGTGACATACACAGCTCGTAGATGGGGAGCAGTAGAACCTGCCCCACTCAGGGATCACGGTTATTCTGACTGACAAGGTCCAGACAGACAGCTGGAAGTCAGGGGTGTGACTCACCAGACTGCCCCTGTCCTAATGAAAAGATACTCCTCTGCTCTAAAATTTCACGTTCACCAAGCAATCGTCTGATTACTCATTAGGTTTCCTTCCACATGACCTAACTACGGACAAGAGGAATGTTCTGACTAGAAAAGACAGGTTCTCCAGCCTTTGTAAGATTTTGTTTTTCCCTCTGTAAATAAGTAAGTTGGCATTCATACCTATGAATCCATCTCGTGAATTTAGTGTGCATGAAAAAAAAATCCCTGAAACCAGAACTATCTCTGAGCTAAGCGACAAAATCACGTTTTTATGCTTGCCAAATGGAGGGCCAACCTCCGAACAGACGGTCCCCACTATGGCGTGGAACTCCAAATTCAGACTACAACGCCTGGCTAGCCTTCACTTCATTTAGTTACAGGACAGCTGCAAACTTGAGTTAAATGTGGAAGTCCACAATTTGGTCTTCAATGAACTCTCTAGGAACTTGGTTCTCACACTGTTTGGTGATTATCTTAGAGTTAGCTGAACCTATCTTATGAATATTGTTTTAAATACTGACCTTTAAAATTCAATAACTAGCTTCCATTTTTAACAAAAATAGGGTTACGTTACCATAAACTTACCATGATTTTCTCTTTTATCTAAAGAAACTGTGTGTACATATATATATGACTTCATTTTTTCTTTTTCTACAACTTGAGTATCCAATGTCAGAGACTTTTTCAGAGCCCGGATCTCATATGTAAGAAATAATGAACCTCTTAAAAGAAACAAAAAAATCCATCATAAATATATGACCTAAATGTAGCCCAAGAGCCATTCTTTTATTAAGGTTTTATAGTGAACTTTACTTTTATGTTGGGAAACAATATACAGTAATGGGTTAATTTATTAACCCATTCTACCAGAGATGGGTGTATATATTATATTTGTATATGTATATGCAAAATACATGTATAAAGGTACATACACATTTCAGTTTAACAAATAATAACAGCTCCATTATCACATCCAGGCAAAACACAGAACTTTAACAGTCACCCCAGAAGCCCTGGTCCTGACCACTCTCTCATCTCCTTAGCGAACGATTATTCTGACTTATAATAATATCCTTGCTTTTCTTTGTAGTTCACCATCTACAAATACTTCCTTAAACAACAGAGCTTAGCGCTGTCTGCCTGTGAATGTCATAGGAATGGAATCACACTGTGTGGATGCTTTTGTTCAGCCCTGTGAGAGTCATCCTCATTATTACATGTATCTGGGGTCACGCATTGATATTTTCATATGGTTGTGATTCATCCATTGTATGAATATACCACAATTTATTAACCCATTCTACCAGAGATGGGTCTTTACAGAATTTCTAGTGTGAGTCTATTACAAACAATACTGTTAACACATCTCATACATCCCCACTGCACACATCCTTACGTTCTTCTAGGGGACATATCTAGTAGCAGAATTACAGACTTTCTTACAGCACATTCACCTTCACTAGGTAATGCTGTCTTTTCAAAAAGATTAGCCGATTTGTACTGCGGTTACCGGCATATGAAAGTTTCTCCTAAGAGTTATACTTAATATCCATTTTTAAATGTTACATACACGTACAATGCTGTTTGTTGTGTACCCCCAAAGGAAGGTTTTTTTCGCCTAATCAGACTGACCTGCACACTCCCAAATCCAGACACAAAGGCTGCATTCAGAGCTTCTGTCTAGATTCAGAGCTTAGAAATATTAGTTACACTAAACCTTCTCCTGAACTTCCTCCTAAAACAAAAGCTGGTTAGACAAAAAGGCCAGACAGTGGGCGGCCCAGCGGAGGAATAAGGAGAGAAGGCTCTAAAGAATCTTCTTCTCTCTTGGGAATCTATCTGAGCAGCCAAAAAAAGCAAATGTATTCAGTATTTTTATCATGCTTTCCATGAAAGACAAAATTCTTTACTAGAAATTGTGTGATTAATTTCCACTCTATTCCTGAGTATAATTGTAATATAAACAAAGAAAATGCATTACAGAGAAGAGTATTCATTTATCTTTTGCCTGGAATAAGTCAAGGGGAGAAATCATCTAAGTATATTTTTTGCCTTACCGTACAATATCATGGAGAAATGTCTGTATTTGGGTAAAATGCCAAATACTGTTTTATCATTTTAGCATCTAAGAGTTGATTTTATATTTATACTAGTGAAAAAGAGTATTATTAACAAAAACACTAGAGTAGTATTAGACATTCATTTAACATATATATCCCCCCTTAAAAACAAAAGGAAAGAAAAAAAATGAAAAATGAAGTTTTTAGAGAGTCACTTCATTCATTAAGCATGCGCCTATGAAACAGCATGAGCTGGGAGGTGTCTCTTGGTTTTCTAAGTCACTCTCAATTTCCTTTCATAAGAGCTTTATGGTGATTTAAAGGATTTGCAAAAATAATTTTGACTATAGTCAATCTTTACCTTCTTCACCCACTGGAGAACCTGCCAGGATTTTAGGCAAGTGAAAGCTACTTAGTGCATCCCTGCTCTGTACATGTCAGCTGCTCTCCTCGGAGCCACAGTGCCAGGTGGGCAGGGGGGCAGAATCCCCATCATGCACTTGGACCCGAGAAAACAATACTCAGAAGGTAAAGTAACTGGATCAATACAACACTGCGGTGTAGAACTAGTGATTAACCAGTGATGAATCTGCCTAATTGCAAAATCTATACCCTTTTCACTAACCGATGCTACCCGTAAATCACTTCCACTGGGATTTCAAATAGTAGTATAATGAAACCAATTAGTATTCCATAGTTGACACTTACCCTAAAATAAGGGATCCAGTAAACTTTATTATATTTCCTTCAAAAAGAAAAAAAGTCAGTGTGAAGAATTTCATTTTAAAACCGTGATAGGAAACAGGCAACACTGTAAGTCTCTATCTATATCACACATAATCAGGTCAGAAGTTATTGGTCTTTTTACGTAAATATAATCAGTTGCTATCAACACATGGCTTCCTATCCCTAGATACAAACAAATGAACCAACAAGCACTGGGCACAAAAACAGAACCTATATATGTCATGCTGCTCGTTCTCTTTTCATGCTCATTCTCCAATTGCTCCCCTTCTTGTTCTGCCATCCCCCTCCAAATCCGCAGAGACCCTACTTCCTGCTGGTAGGCCTACAATGCTTCCACTGAGTGTGACGTCCAGGGAGCTCATTGTCATCCTGACTCTTTTAGTTCACAACCAATTAAATAAAGGAATAGGGATAATTCTTCCTACCACTACTAAGACTATCTTGAGGGATTGTTTGTCAAGTGGGGACACAAAAGGACTCTTCCCAACGTAATTCTGTTATAATTACTTTTGGTGGCTAAGTACTATATGCAGATATCCCCTTTTTAAATATAGGTTATATTCTACATGCTTATTTGTAATTTTTTTGTTCAGAGCTTAAAAAACACTTTTTTTAATATTTAAAGCAACTCCTAGCGACAGACACAGCAGTCGCCTACCCAATACACAGAGCCCCTCAGTCCTTACTAACACAAGCGGATTGCTATCTAATCCCCAGGCCCCCGCCATGAGGGCTGGCTGCACAACAGAGCTGTAGCCAATCAGATTTCAATGGAAGTCGGACAGGGAGGGATCCCTCCCAAATAAAAAGACAAAGTCTCATTAGATGGCTTTTGGCTTTTCTGCCTTCTTGATGTCCAGGGATTCAGCAACCACCTGTGACCATGAGGACAGTGACGAGAATGGAGCAAGAAGACGAGAGGACTGCTGAACTGCAATTCCTGCCCTAAACTGTCTCTGTCTTGACTTCCTATCATGTAATAAGAAAAATGAAAACCTTACGAATTTAAGCCATGGCAGTCAAGTTTCTGTTAACATGCACTGAACACAATCTCAACTGATGTATTTCCCATGATGGTTCGGTACTACAGCCAGCCCACAAAAAATCTGTTACCTATAATTTGTTGGCTGTATAGAGGTAGCCCTTTGTTCAGAGCGTCTCCTTATGCTGCCAAGAACACAGGTCTCCTCCCTAATGAATAAGGAACTTGCCCCGATCGACTTTGCTACACATCAGGCAAGGGGATGAACATTCCTCCCAACCTCTAGGGCCTACTGGTTCCAGAGCAGGGAAGAGGGCAGTTCCAGGACCTCTGCAGGGACGAGATCAGAACCTGTGACACACAGATGCCTGACTGTGCAACTCCTCTGGGACGCGTTTCATTCTGAGATGGCTGCCTGGACTTCCTTGCCCCCACCCTCCCTCTGCAGGCCCCGAGACAGGCAGTTTACTTGCCTCTCTGCAGCTACCACCATTACTTTCTACTAGAATGTTTCTTTTTCACGGGACCCTGGAAACAGAACACAGTCTCACAGCCTTTTCTCCTACCCTAAAGTCAACTCATCACTCTTTGGAATTTGTTCTGCTAGAAATGAGGAAAAAAAGCTCCTTTCTTTGTCCCCACTCCTCTTTTTATACTTAAAATACAGAATCATAAAATTTTCTAGATGAAAAAGATCTATTGTAAAAATAGGTCTATTGCAAAGGTCAAAAGGAAGCTCCACAAGAACAGAGACTCTGTGTTATTCAATACACGCATACCTCATTTTACTGCACTTCACTTTATTGTGTTTTTTAATAAATTGACGGTTAAGACCCTCCACCAGAAAAGAGGTGACAACTTGCTGAAGGCTCAGGTAATGGTTAGCATCTTTTAGTAACAACATTTTTTAATTAAGGCATATACATTATTTTTTTAGACACTAACATAATACTGCACACTGAATAGACTACAGTGTAGTATAAACATAACTTTTATATGCACTGGGAAACCAAAAACTTCGTGACTTGCTTTATTGCAATAGTTGCTTTGTTGCAGTGGTCTGGCACGGAGCCGGCAGTATCTCTGAGGCATGCCTGTACTGAATCCTCAGTGCCTGGGACAATACTTGGCACACAGCAGATGATAAATAAATATTTGTCAAATGAATGAAAGATGACCTAGGCCAATCTTCTGATTTTACAAATAAAGACAGTTAGATTAGTGCTAGATCCTAAGCTCCCGCAAAGCAAGCACAACATCCTCCTGGCTCGCCACTGAATTCCCAGAAGTTAATACATGCCTGGTACCTTGTTTTGCAGGAACATAATAAATAGCCGCTGAATGAGAATGCTGTGATACTTAAACTGAGTTGAGAAGGAAGAACACTAATCTGACAGGAAGCATAGGGGAGGGAAAAGATCCCCAAGGAAAAGCAGTTATGCATGGCTCTGGGCCTACAAATTTGGGGTGGACCATTAGTATAGAAAAGACATACACAAATCTGAGATTTGTCATGGGTTAAATAAATGTTTGTGGACCACCCTATGAACTTGGAAACAGGGCACTGTTTCTCCAAGAAAATATTATTGTTTAAACTGTACTCACTGATATCTTTCCAGTATGTGTTGTTTTTTGGCGGAGGAGTTGAGGTTCCTAGTCTTCTGCAACACATGACACAATAAGCAGCCAGGGACATTCTGTATATTTAGAACAATTACAACAAATTAAATTCAGTGTCTAATTAAAAACATTCCTTTCAATCATAAGAACATGTCACAATCACAGTGGACTGCCCATAGTTAGTTATTTTTCCAGACCAGGAAGAAAACTTTTCGATTAAAAAATATTTCTTCCTTAAAAACTTAAAGCTGACTCAAGAGAATATTTTGTTAGTACTTTGATTATTCTTCTTCAAACTGTGTCCAATTGTGAACAATTAGTAGGAAAACTGGAAAACAGATTATTAATCAGGCTATCAATCTAGGAATTTAAAACTTTGAATGTCTTTTTAAAAGTCTATACGCACATAGATGTTTATATTTACCTCTGATGACAAAAGGCCCTACAGAAATGAAAAGCAGCTCTGAATGGAAGATATACTTAGAACCCGTGGAAGGAGCTAGCTTTTTCTAGCTGCTTCAGAACAGTATCCAACATTGTTTAAAATCTCTGAAATGTGTTCACTGTTGGCATCCTATCAAAGGAGAACTGCTGATCCATTTCATCAGCTGAGTCAAGATGATCTAAAATGATGCAATGGTTCCTAGAGCAACTTACTATTCTAGAATCATATCAGATTCTCTTTGGGTGAGGTACTTTTTTCAGTTTCTTGAGGGACTCATGTGACAAGTGGTCCTTTGATTCAACATATAAAACACTTCTAGCAGCTTTATAGAGATTAGTGGGAAATTACTTGGTGTACATGTGTAAGAAATACGTTAGTGATAACACAAAAAGTTTTTAAATTTTTTTCTTGGAATTCCAGTAGACTAAGCAAACTAGTTTAGGCAACGGGTAAACTTGTAAAGGTCACTGTTTTAAAGGTCATTGTTTCTTATCTTCTCACTTGTTTAATGGGTTGCTGCTACTTCTCTATGAGACATTAAGGATAATGGTAAAAATTATAAAAAGACTGCAATGAAAACTACTTTGAGTTTGGGTATAGCTTTGTATTTCAGTTACTGTATGAAAATCTGACTAAAACACAAATGCAGAGCCATAAATAACCACTGCTTCTTTCAATCCTCACTCCTACTATAAAGCCGTCAACTGTAAGACAGCATACAAATATTCTTTACTGTTACTTCTCTGGCCAAAGAAAGTTCAGTGCTAACTTACACGTACCTTCCCGCAGCAGGGTCCTCCCCACGGAGTCCTGGACATAAATCGGGGTATACTGCAAAGTACCTTTCATCTCACTGCTTTCTGGATTTCCTCAGATGACATCCCAGGCCCTTGCAGCTTTCTCCAGATAAACTATAACTTTCAACTCTGAGTCTGATTACTTCCAGTTCCCCTGCTCCCCGGCCTCAACAAACCTTCCACTCCTTGCGTTTCCAGAACGAGCAGCCTGCCTGTGTCTGTACTTCCCTCCTGCCCAGCCTCCACTCCATGGTGCCTCACTCCATCCTCTCCGCCTGCTCCCTCCCCTCCCTAGGACCCTCCTCTTCCTACCACCCTGCAATCCTAACCTGACAGATGTGCCTTCTCCATTTCTGCACTTGGACAGCCAATATGGGGGCGGGGTAAGACAAATTGCGAGTGGGCTCTCAATCCTGTTTGCTGTCCCCTGTCAGTTCTCTTCTCATCCCCACAAGGACTACTCGGAGCAATCCACATACTTTGCCAAGCCTCCTGTCCTGCCTCCATCCCTCTCAAATGGTCTTGTCTCTTATTTCCCTCAGAAACTTGAACTCCCTCAACTTCTGCCCCCATGTCTACAAGCTGGGAGACATCCAGGTATGAAGGGCTTAACATTCAAATGGGGAGAGGCCCTTTAAAAAAACAAAACACAAAACCGCAAATAGCAGACTAGATACTAAAGTGAAAGTTATTTATAATGAGCAAAGATATCACACAATAAACTACTAGAGTCTTAGAAATTTTGATACCTTTCTTCTGAGATTCTGTTAAGCAATCTGTCAGACATGCTTATGTATAAATGCTTCAGGATTACAATGTTCCCTCCCTACCTATCTCGGACATTACAACTCCCAGTAACTCCTAACACTCAAGGGGCCATGCAAGGAAGACACCCCAAAGCCTAAGCTTCCTGACTCCGCAGTAAATCTACCTTGGCCTACAAAGGTATATGTATCTGCATCGCCTTTTCCAGATTCCAAATGGACCTTTACTTCATTGTTCCTTCCTGGGTCTAAGAGGTCTCATCCCTTTCTCAAAAGGAAATGTACCATCTCTGTTCAAGATCTCATCTCTTCACTTCCATGCGGACCTTGAGTCATCATCTACTGCCTTTCTCGTCTTCATCTTCACACTCCCTCTCTGTCAGCTCTTCTACTCCTCCCCCCTAAATATCCTCCCCCTAAATGTTCTCCCATCAAAACACAAAAAGAAAACAAAAAACAAACGATCCAAGCAGGCTCTAGCTTCTTCTCTCACTTCCCCTTAGAAGATTCTTTCCCTCCAGCACTGAGTGACACCTTTGTTGTTCAGTCCCCTTTCAGTCACCTTATTGCTTCATCTGAAGCACCTGACAACTCCCTCCTTCTCTAGCTACTATGCTCTGTCTTCCAGTTTTATTCTCACATTTCTGGCTACTCCATCCCACATTTAGTCAACAAACATTTATTGAGCACCTATGACCTGTCAGGGACAGAAACGTGAGATGTGAATAAGGCAACCCAAGCCCCTGCCCTTACTGAGCTTAAAGCTGGCTCAGCTGCCTTTGCCTGGCCCTTAAATATTAGTGTCCCACTGGGTTCCCATCTGTGGTCCCGTTTTTTTCTCATGCTATTCTCTCTGGCTGAGTAATTTTAGTGCTTTCCTCACAAACATGAACACCTATAAGCTTATGATCCCCAAATCTCTAAGCCAGGTCTAAGCTTCAGAGGCATATATTCAACTGCCTCATGCACACTTCCATTTTGAAGCATTACAAACACCTAAAACCCAGAATGCCTAAAATCAAACCATCATACTCTTAAAACCAAACATCTCAAGTCCATTTATTATTAGACCGTCGTTTTCCCATTGATTAGAAGCGACTCCTCATATACCAAGGTCTGATCTAGCTAGGGCCCATTTCTGGACAGTTTTGTTCCATTGGTCTGTCTGTCTAAACCTGCATCTCTGATGTAACATGTTTTTAATTCCTACACTTTTAAAATAGGCCTTGACAGCTTTTAGAGGGAGCACCCCACCCCAGTTTATTTCAAGATTGTCTCGATTGGGATTTTGGAACTGAACTGCATTGACAGATTAATTTGGGGAGAACTGATAGTCCCTCCATTCATGAAAAGTGTATCTTCAAGTCTGCTTTTAGATCTTTTGTAATTTTCTTCACAAAGGTCATGCATGTTTTTTGTTTCCTCCTTTCATGGAAAATTTCAAATGTATAAAAATGCAGCCAATAAAATAAACCTCATCAGTCAACTTCAAAAATTTTCAACACATGGCCAATCCTGTTTCACCTATAGCTACTCTATCCAATTGGGTATCTGCATGAGAGACATTTCTTGTATTGGCACCACTAGTGCGAAATTATGCTAGTGGGACCGAGGAACTGAAACATTTATCTTACTTAATTTTAATAGCCACATATGACTGGTGGCTATGGTACTGAACGGTACAATCTATACTGTAACCCACATTTACTTCCCACCACCACCACCACCACCACGACCAGACTCCATTATTTTGAAGCAAATCCAAAATGTCATATCATTTAACTTGTAATTGGTTTAGTATGTATCTAAAATAAAAAAATTAAGCACCATTATGTCCAAAAAAATAAATAATTCCTTAGTATCATCAATCAACTATCCAATGAATGTTTCAATTATTTCATAAACTTTTGTGCTATTGGTTAGAATTAGGATCTAAACAAGGTCCACACATTGCATTGGGTTGATAAGTTGCCTCTTTTTTAGTCATTATTTCTATAGTTACTGGTTTATTCAGATTTTCTTTCTTCTTGAATTAGTTTTGATAATACCTGTTTTTCAAGAAAATGAGCATTTAAGTTTTCAAAATCATGAGCATAAAGTTGTTCATCACGCTATTCCTGTTTTGTTCTGTTTTTTAAAGTTTATTGGGGAGACAATTGTTAGTAAAGTTATATAGATTTCAGGTGTGCAATTCTGTATTACATCATCTATAAATCCCATTGTGTGTTCACCACCCAGAGTCAGTTCTTCCATCACCATATATTCGATCCCCCTTACCCTCATCTCCCACCCCCCACTCCCCGCCCCCGTTACCCTCTGGTAACCACTAAACTATTGTCTGTGTCTATGAGCTTTTGTTTCTCATTTGTTTGTCTTGTTCTTTTGTTGTTTTTGGTTTATATACCACATATCAGTGAAATCATATGGTTCTCTGCTTTTTTTGTCTGACTTATTTCGCTTAGCATTATACTCTCAAGACCCATCCATGTTGTCACAAATGTTCCTATATCATCTTTTCTTACCGCCGAATAGTATTCCATTGTGTATATATACCACAACTTCTTTATCCATTCATCTATCGAAGGACATTTTGGTTGTTTCCATGTCTTGGCCACCGTAAATAAAGCTGCAATGAACATTGAAGCACACGTGCTATTCCTGTTTTTCATCCCTAAAATTGTCTACCATTTTTTGTTCTTAGCATTGTTTATTTGTGCTTTTTTACTTTTGCACATCTTCTAGAGTTTATTAGTAGAAAAATTGTTTATTAATTTTTTATCATCTGTTGGCTTTGCCTATCATTTCTCTATCTACTTTTGTTTTTCATTTTTGCTCATTATTTTCTTGTTTCTTTTTTTGGGTTCACTCTGTCCTTTTCCTAACTTCTTCAACAATCCTTAACTAATATATTATAAGCATTTTTGTTCTTTCATACATTCATTTAGGACTATAAATTCCCATATAACTTTTGCTTCACCTAAATTTCACAAGTCCTAATTTTTCCACTGTGATTTCCTCTAATCCATGGGTTGTTTGGGATTGTTTTTGGTTTCCAAACAAAAAATGCCTAAAGATTACCTTTTTATTGTGCTCTGCAACATAGATTCTTTGGAATTGTGGAGACGTGCTTTGTTACCTGGTTGCAGCCAATATTTATAAATCTATCATAAAAACTTATTCTCCGTTATGGACAGAATTTAGTACATCCATTATATCAACCATGTTAATTGTATTGTTAAAAGTTCTTACAGGGATTGCTGGATGGCTCAGTTGGTTAGAGCACGAGCTCTGAACATCAGGATTGCTGGTTGGATTCCCACATGGGCCAGTGAGCTGCGCCCTCCACAGCTAGATTGAAGACAACAAGCTGCCGCTGAGCTGTCGGAGGGGCAGCCGGATGGCTCAGTTGGTTAGAATGTGAGCTCTCAACAACAAGGTTGCCAGTTCAACTCCCACATGGGATGGTGGGCTGCACCCCCTGCAACTAAAGATTGAAAACGGCGACTGGACTTGGAGCTGAGCTGCGCCCTACACAACTAGATTGAAGGACAACGACTTGGAGCTGATGGGCCCTGGAGAAACACACTGTTTCCCAATATTCCCCAATTTAAAAAAGAATTGGAAAAAAAAAAGTTCCTACAGCCTTACCAATTTTGTCTGCACCATCTACTAGTACCTGAGAGAGGCTTTTAAAATTTTCATACCCTCTTGTGCATTTATCAACTTCCCCCCATAGCTGTCCATTATTTCTTTAAATTATTTATTCATCCAACAAATACTTATCTGAATCCCTGTGAACCAGGAACTGTTGTAAGCACTGGAAATATAGCAGCGAACGTGAAAATTATGTCCCTGCCTTCATGGATCTCACCCTGTAAAGCAGAACTCTCTAATTACTGTGCTAAATGAATACTCCATTTTTTTTGTCATGTGAAAAGATATATTAGTGCATACAAATTCAAGATTATTCCAATCTTAGTACCCTGTTCTTTTTATCATCATATACAATCTTTCTTTGTCCCTATCAACATGTATTGCCTTAAGTTCTAGTTCACATATTAGTCTTTCCTTACCAGTTTTCTTTTAACAAGTATTCAATTATCACATTTTTCCCCATCATGCTTATAATCTTTGGTGTCGTGTATAGTTCATTTCAAAATCTGTCTTTTAATAGATGAGTTAAATCCTTTTACATTTATTGTATGTCGGATAGATCAAGTTTTCTTTATGACCCCTTAACTGGTTTAAAGTTATACCATCTATTTCTATTCATTTAGAAAATAACTACATTTCAAACCTGCTATTTAAATATAAATTTAAGCAATACCATTATCCTCCCAAATGAGAATGTTAAAATGCTTTAAATCCAATCTGACCTCTCCGATCTTCTTAGGCATTTTTGTCTAGTATTTTAATTCCAACACATGATTTTTAAACACCCTAAAAGATGTCATTTTAAAAGTAGTCCATCTATATATTTACCAATGTTTCTGCCTATTTCTTTCCTTACCACTGCTGCTTACATCTACGACTTCCTCGTGGGTTCAAATCATTCTGGAAGAAGGTAGATCTGTTGGTAGTTCTCTCATGAAGGCCTGAATGCAGCACCCTCAGTCTTAGCAAATCTGAAGATGTGACATTTCACCCTCTTTCTGAAAATAGCTGGTTTAGAATTCTAGATTAGCAGGTTTCCTTCAGCACATAATGGTACTCCCACTGATATTACATCGGATATTCCTTGTTGCTCCCGAGCAACCTGCTGTAAGTCTGCTCTGTAATCTTTGCAGGCAAAACAATAATCAAGAGGACAAGACTGTTCTCTACAGAACCTCGCTGCCCAGTTTCAAATCAGTTCCACCAATAACTTGTACTAATTAGGTCTTATTTTATGATGCGTAACATCCTGCGACCTGAGGACCCAGGAGACTAACCCTTCCAGGGTTAGCTAACTTCTACAGACTGCAAACAATGTGCTCTGGAGCACACCTTTCATATGCAAACTGACCCTACCTAGTCCCTACCGCCAAACACCACCTTCAGCTATCACATGCCCAGCCAAAGTGCCCCCAGCCCTACATCAACCCAGGGCCAGGTATGGGTAATGAGGGACCATCCCTACAGCCCAGAGCCTGCCAAAAATTATTCAAAACAGCCTAATCTAAACTTGTTCAGCTTGCCAATCCTGTCTTGTCCATTCCCTCCCAAAAAATCGTAACAAAGGCTCTGACCCGAGATTTCCCCTCACTTCCTTCCACCTCCTGACCAACCGTGATGTTTCCCCACATGGCTCTGCAGAGTGTGACATGCCCCTCCTTTTGGGAACTACGTAGAAATAATAAACTCTTCTTTCAAGGCAGATGTCTCTGTGTATGTCATCTTACCATACATGAGTAAAACAAAATCCTGGACATATTTTAAAACACAACTAGACATGACTATAGGCTAGTTAAGCTCTGTGTCTCGCTTTCCTCATCTATAAAATGGCAATAATAGGACTACTATAAAGGGTCATCAATATTGTATGAGTTAACACATGTAAAGCACACAGAACAGTGCCTATTCCAGGTGAAGTGCTCGGTAAGTGTTACTTACCATTATCATTGATATTGCATTCCATCTGGCAGTTTCAAGATCTTCTCTTTGTTTCTGAAGTTCTTAAACTTCTCTCCTTTACATCTGGGTATGGGTTTGTTTTTATGTATCCCACTCAGGATTTAGTGTGCTCCTTCAATCTTTGAACTTGTATCTTCCTCCAATTCTGCAATTTTCTTAATAATTACCACCTAGAACTCCATCTGTTTTGTTTTCTTTTAATCTTCTGGTATGAGTACTTCCTACTAGATATTTAGACTTATTCTATCCTCCAAATCTCAACTTTCTCCATATTTTCTTCCTTTTTCTGTCTCTCTGGTAGTATTATGGATTGTTTCCCTAAATCTATCTTCCAATTCACCAATCCTTTATTACGTGTTTCCCCAAAAATAAGACCTAGCTGGACAATCAGCTCTAATGCGCCTTTTGGAGCAAATATTAATGAGACTCGGGTCTTATTTTTCTATAAATAACAAAAAGTAAGTAAAATATTTTGATAGTAAAATAAGACCGGGTCTTATATTAATTTTTACTCCAAAAGACACATTAGAGCTGATTGTCCGGCTAGGTCTTATTTTTGGGGAAACACAGTAGCTGCAGTTAGCCTGCCATTCAATCCACTGAGTATTTCAATGACTTTTTTGATTTCTAAAATTTCACATCAGCTCACTTTCACACTCGTCTGCTCTTTTTAAAGGCTATTGTTTTTTGTCTTAAAGCACAGCAGATTGTAAAAACAATGGCCATAAGTTACTCACTTTCCTAGTTCCCTGTTCTCTGGCAGACCCCCCCCCCCCCCATACTGACTCTGAACTGGCCTTACAACTGACTTTGGCCGTCAAGACAATAGAAACACCAAAACTCATAGACACGGACAATAGTTTAATGGTTACCAGAGGGTAAGGGGAGAATGGGGTGGTAGATGTGGGTAAAGGGGATCAAATATGGTGATGGAAAGAGAACTGACTCTGGGTGGTTGAACACACAATGTGATATAGATGATGTATTACAGAACTGTACACCTGAAATTTATGTAACTTGACTAACAATTGTCACCCCAATAAACCTAAAAAAAGAAAGAAAAAGACAATAGAAACAGGATGCAAAGACACCTGAGAAGCACCTGCACACAGAGGGTTGTCTCTGCTGCCTTGGGAATCCTGTGACCATCGCATTGTGAAAATACCCAGCTCAATCTGCTGGATGACAAGAAAAATGCTGCCCGATACCCCCATTAGCCCAGCCACCAGCACCAACCAACAGCCAGCAGGCACGTGAGGCCATCCCAGACTAAGTAGCCCATCACTGACCCGACAGACCCTGTATTCAAACCTTAGACTTGTAAGCAATAATTACTGGTTCCTTTAGCTAACAGGCTTTCCTGTAGTTTATAATATTCCTTTATACTTTAAACATACTTAAAGTCTGTCTGTTGAACCACTATTTCTAATAATTAGGCCTGCTATCCTTCACAGATTGCTTATATGCTTTGTAATCTTTGAGAGCTCATCTTCAGTGGAAGTATTTCCTGTGGGAGTCCTCTGGGCTACAGCATAGTTTCAAATTTTCTCGGCCAAAGTGAAACAAGTATTACAAATTTATGGATTTTTCAACTTGGGTTCCCAGCATTCTGAAGACAATGTGAATTCAAACCCCACAACCAAATTTGGCATAGAATTAGAGTGGAGTTCCAATTTCTACTCTTTCATGCTCCTGGTAAAAGCAAGTTTCTGTGCCACTTCTAATGGAGGAGATGCTCTACTCCCTATTTCCTTGAAGGGTATGCCTTCAAGACAATCACCTTTAGGCTAAGCTGACTTTAACTCTAGAGGCATTTTATGTCCAAGTAATTAAGGTCTCTATCAGTTTCTGATAATCCTGTAACTTACTGCAACCTCTCCCAGTGCTATGACTGTCTTCTGAGTTTCCTCTTGTCTTCCTTCTCACAATTCCACGTTCTCATTACATTTTAACTAAAATTTTCATGTGTATAGAGGGAGCAGAGGGTGCTGCCTGGAGGCAAGTACACAGGGATAACATTTACCAAAATAGGGAAATACAAGAAGAGAAATGGATTTGAGGGAAAGGATGAATCCCCAATTTCAACATGCTGAGATTAAGGTTCTTGTACAATATTCATGGAAGATCTCCATAAAGCTAAGTGGGCTCAGCAGAGAGGCCTACGCTGTAGACATAGATTTGAGTCATCAGCATACAAGGTCTGAAGTTCGTGAACTCATCCTAGAAAAAGTGCCACACACCTCATTGCTGAGTATCACTATGGTCACCTTCCAAGTACTCCCCTTGGGAAGCTATGAATCAATGCCAGTACCTAGTCCACCCTTTAAAGCAATTTTGGAACTCTTTTTCTGGAATGGCCATCAGAGTTGTCGTCGTATTACCCTCGATGTCCTGAATGTCATCAAAATGTCTTCTTTCAATATTTCCTTTATCTTCGGATAAAGAAAGAAGTCATTGGGGGCCAGATCAGGTGAGTAGGGAGGGTGTTCCAATACAGTTATTTGTTTATTGGCTAAAAACTCCCTCACAGACAGTGCCGTGTGAGCTGGTGCATTGTAGTGATGCAGGAGCCATGAATTGTTGGCAAAAAGTTCAATTCGTCTGTTTCACACAGCCTTTTCAGCACTTCCAAATAGCAAACTTGGTTAACTGTTTGTTCAGTTGGTACAAATTCATAATGAATAATCCCTCTGATATCAAAAAAAGGTTACTAACATCATTTCAACAAGTTCACGAACTTAATTGTCAGACCTCGTATACTATTTGTTGAAACCATGAACTTTGAGTGAAATTATGGAAGAATAGTATATAAAATAGTGTTTCTCAAAATGTCATCCTAGGATTATCTGCAGATTAAAATTCAGATTCCTAGGCACGAGTTTAGATTGAATTTCTCTGCTCTAAGTCTCACAGGGCTGACAGCAAGGTGTTAGCAGGGCTGCATTCCTTACTGAAAGCTATGGGAAGAACGCACCTCCAGGCTCCTTCAGGTTGTTGGCAGAATTCAGTTCCACGCAGCTGCAGAACTCAAGTCCTTGTTTCCTTGCCAGTTTTTGTCTGGGCACCGCCCTCGGCTCTCAGACACCTCCCTCTGATCTCTGAAGGCAGCTTCCTACATCTCAGAACCAGCAACAGCTTATCCTTCGCACACTGCCACAACTCTGATTTTTCTGCTTTCCTCTTCCACTTCTAATCCACGCGATTACATGAGGCTCTCCCTGATCATCTAAAATCACCTCCCTACCTGAAGATATATAACTTTAATTCCACTTGCAGAGTCCCTTTGCCATGTAAGGTGATACTCACAGGTTTCAGGGATTTGGGCACAGACATTTTTGGGGGGCCAATATTCTGCCTACCACAGGCCACTATGAGCATTCTAATACAAATCTTTTTGGAGACATATTTTCACTTCTCTGGGTAAATATCTAGGAGTGGGATTGCTGGGTCATATGGCAAATATATCTTTAACTTTATGACACTGCAAAATATTTTTCCAACATTACTGCAGCATTTTACACTGCGCCAGTACTGCAGGAGAAGGAGGTGTTCCACACCCTTGCCAATACGTGACGCTGTTGGCCTGTTTGATGCTAGCCATGTTAGTGGGTATATGGTAGGATCTCATTGTGGGGTTATTTTACAATTCTCGAAAAATTAACAACAATGTTGAACACTTTTATACTCATGCTAGTGATTTACATTTATTTTTGTGTGAAGTGTCTGTTCAAGTCTTTTGCCCATTTTTAAATTGAATTATTTTTTTAAATTAGTTATGAGTTCTTTATAAATTCTGGAAACAAATTCTTTATCACATATATGTACACATATACTGCAAATATCTTCTACTCTGTGACTTGCCTATTTATTTCCCTAAAGGTAGCTTTTGATGAGCAGTTTTAATTTTCATAACATCTCTTTTATGAAATTTTTGCTTTTATGGTTATTATATTGCTGTCTTAGAAATTGTTGCCTACTCAAAGACACAGACATTCTCCTGAGTTTCTCTAAAAGGCATTTTTGTTTCAACTTTTACATTTACCTCTATGATCCATCTCAAATTATTTTTTATGTATTGGGTGAGATAGGAGTTGAGGTGGGGTTTTTTTTTTCCCCCTTTGTGGCTACCCAATAGTTCCAGCATCATTTGGTGAAAAGACTTTCCTTTCTTCATTGAATTGCCTTTGTACCTTGGTCGAAAATCAAGTGGCTATATAAATACAGGGCTATTTCTGAACTGTGTTCCATTCCATTCATCTATCTGCCTATCCTTATATAAATATCAAACCATATTGATTATTGTAGTTTTATAATAAATCTTACAGCCAGGCAGTATAAATTCTCTGAATTTGTTCTTCCTTTTCAAGATTGACTATTCTAGGTTTTTGACACTTCCACGTAATTTTAAACTCAACTTGTAAATTTCTATTTTTATAAAGCCTTTGAAATAATTGTGATGGCATTAAGTCTGAAACATTAATTTTAAGTAGAGAACAGAGGAGAAATTATGAGAAGGAGACTAAGAAGGACACAGAAAATAAAAAGGAAGAGACTGAGTACCAAACGAAACAAACATTTAAAATTCCATGAAATTCAACAACAGGAAGCTCACTGGAGCCTTTTTAACGGTAGCTTCACTGCCCTGCTTGGCAAAGAAACCACACTGACAATAAACTTCCATTCTCCTCTTCATTCTTATTAATAAAACCCCTGAATGATAGCTGGGCACACAAAAAATGAATAAAGACTACATTGTCTATCTTTACCTCTAGTTAAGCATGGTCACTAAGACCTGGCTAATGGGTTGTAAGTGGATGTGTTATGTGCAACTTCTGAGAAGTGTCCTTGAAGAAGAGTATGTGCCTTTCTGCCACCTCCCCCTTCCCTCTTGCTGTAAGCAGGGGACAGCTGGCATTAAAGCAGCCATCTCCACCATGACGCAGCGTGCTAAGGATGGCAGAGCAGCAAGTCCCCGATGCCCATGGGGCTGCTTCCATACCAGCAGAGGCCTGCCTACCTATAGAATCATTTGCCTATTTAAGCCACTATCATCTGATATTTTCTGTGTAATTCAACTGAATCTAATCCTAACACATCACAGTTTTAACTATCTATATGCCTGTGGCCCCAAAGTTGTACCGCCAGCCACAATCTTTCCAGATCCATCTATCCAACAGCTACTGGAACATTTACACTTGGATATTCAACAGGCCTTTCAAACTTAACTGTCCGAAGCAGAATTCTGTATCTTTTTCTCCCCAAATTCTTTCTCCATTCATCTACCAAATAAATGGTAAGTAGTTTTTGATGATAAATGGTAAATGATTCATCTCATAGCTCAAGCAAAAAACCTAGATGTCGCCCTTGTTCCTTGTTTTCCTCTCACCGCCCCATCCAAACCATGCACAATACTTGTTTACTGCCACCAAAACATACCCCAAATCTATCTACTGTTCTCCACCTTCACTATTACCACCACTGTAGCTCAAGTCACCATCATCTCTCATTTGGAGAAACGCAATAGCATCCTCAATGGTGTTTTTTGTAACTTAAGAAATCCTTCCCAGAAACATGAAAAAGTTCTGGAGATAGCAGTGATAGCTATACAATAATAACATGAATCCCAGAGAACTGTATACCTAGAAGTGGCTAATATGATAATTTTATGCTGTGTATTTAACCACAATGAAACAAAAAAAGAAATATTTCCTAGGAACAATATAGCCTCCTGTATCTTTTCCTAAATAGTTTACAGATGTGTCTTTCACATCTAGGGCTTTAATCCACCTGCAAATGACTGTTGTGAATGGTATGAAGTAGGAATCTAATTTTGTCTTTATTCTATATGGACACCACATATCTCAGCATCATTACCGGACTCTTCTAGGATTTTCCCCTTGCTTTGTATACCAGTTAGTGGTATGCTAAGCTCCCCTAAGTATGCGGGTGTGTTTCTAGGCTCTCTATGCTGTTCCATGATTCTACTTTTCTATCCCTGAGCCAGTATCAGTAATTAAGACAGTAGTCTTAATTATTACGGTTTTATATTAAGTTTTGATATCTGGGAGAAAAAGACTTTATTTTTCTTCAAAACTGACTTAGCTATTCTTGGTCCTTTTCCTTTCCATACATATGTTAGGTTCAGCATGTCAAGTCCCATGAAAAATCATACAGCAATTTTAATCAGAATAGCACTCAATTTGTAGAACTGGGGAAAACTGACATCTTTATGATATCAAGTCTTCCCATCCATAAATACTATATATCTCTCCATTTACTTGGGTTTTCCTTTATGTTTCAATAGAGCATCGTAATTTTCTCCCTAAAGGACTACACAGCTTTAATTTATTTGTAGGTAACTTTAGTTTTGATACTGTTATGAATAATATCTTTTGTTAGTTTTAAAATTCCTAGTTAGTTATTGCTGGTGTATAGAAGTGAATTTTTTATTCAGAAATTTTCCCAAACTGACCCCTTTTTTCTTTTCTTTCAGTTTATTGAATAATCCCGCTTTTTCCCATAGATTTGTGATCTTTCCTTTACCTTATAAATTCGTGTGTATGTATGCATACATATGTACATACCGTGTTTCCCCGAAAATAAGACCTAGCCAGAAAATAAGCCCTAGCATGATTTTTCAGGATCACATGCCCCGAACATAAGCCCTAATGCATCTTTTGGAGCAAAAATTAATATAAGACCCGGTCTTACTTTCAGGGAAACACGGTACAAACACATATATGTCCTTCTCGTTTTCTTTCTGGCTATCTATTCGGTTCCAGTGCTACCATAGTCTTTAATGCTATCTGAAGCTTTGTAATGTATTTTGATAGCATTACTCCTCTATCTCAAACTTGACTTATTTATGTCAGTTTACTCTTCCTGATAAATATTATAATCATTTTGCCAGGAGATCTGGTTCCTCCCCAGAGTGGGCCAAAGTTATACAATTTGGAGGTTCTGGAGGCCATTGCTCACACTGTCTAACTAACGTAGCCCCTCCAATCACTCTATGACATCACCATCTGATAACTTCTTGTGAACTAATTTTAGTGTCTCTCTCCCCACCTTCTGTAATTAGTTGCTTACCATTATATTCCCAGGGTCTAGAACAGTGTCTGACACATAGTCTGTGCACAAAAAAGTTTGCTGAATACATGAATGGAGGTTTAAAATCCGGATAATTTGTAGAAATAGGAAGAAAAGCAGGTTTTCACGTGAGAGTGAAAGAGGAGAACTCCTAGTTCAGTTCGAGGAGTAGTTTAGAGCACTCACACGTCATTCATTAATGTGCAGGTGTTCCAGCCAGTGCCTGGAGCACAAGAGTGGAGGTTCAATGTGATGGAACTGATGAGACGGTCAAAGAGGAGAATGCATGCAACAAAGACAAAAGGCAAAGATACTTGGGAAGAGGCGGCCAGTTGGCTCGGTTTGTTAGAACACAGTGCTCATAACACTAACGTCACAGGTTCGATTCCCACATGGGCCAGTGGGCTGCACCCTCCACAACAAGATTGAAAACGACTTGACTTAGAGATGAGGGGTCCTGGAAAAGCACAGTTCCCCAATATTCCCCAATAAAAATTAAAAAAATAAAAATAAATGGTAATTATTACTTAAAAAAAAAGATACTTGGGAAGACCTAGACTTAGGGGCAAATTAGAGAGAGAGCACCTCCGTGCAACAATATGGGAACCAACAGGAGGAAAAGATTTGAGGACTAGGAAAAGGGAAATAAATGGAAGAGCCGGGTTTGTAAATCATATGAACACAGGAAGTAAAAAAGAGCGTGAGCTCAACTGGGGAAGCACAATTTAACCTAAGGAACAGAAACATGGCCATCCTACCTCCACTGGTAAAAATAACTAAGAGTGTGGGACTACAGACCAGAATTTGGAAAAGGAATTAATTGTAGAACCTTCTGGGGTTTCTCACGTTAAAATGACCGTTGCCGGGTTTAGAAATCTATTAGCATTCAATCCATTCAACCTCCACTGTCAGAGCCAGAAGCCGAGTCCGGAAGGTTCCAATTTGAATGAGACTTGTTTCGTCCTGCTTGTTACCACTCCGTGACTACCGCGCCCGGGCTGAAGGTGCCGGCACGTGCTCTGTGGGCCTCAGAAAGGAACCACAGAAGGGCGACGACCAGAGAAGAGCAGGGCTGCGGAGGCTCGGAGACAGGCCCTCACCACCCGCGGAGGGTCGGCGGGTCAGTCGGGGTCCGCGCGTCCTCGCGGGGGCGCCCCGGCCACTCCCCAGCCGCGCCCCGTCGCCGCCCTCCCAGCTCTCCTCTTTGCCCTGCTTGGCTGACGCTCTCGCCCGCCCCCACGAGCAGGCCTCCCCTTCCTACCTGCCAGCGCGTGGTCCTGGGCTGCTCCCAGCCGCTCACCGCGGACCTGGTCAGCGGAGAGCCCACCTTCCTCCCCAGCGCCCAGCCCGCGCCCTCCACCCCGCGGCGGGCGGCATGTGACCCCGCCCCCAGAGCGCCGCGACCGGTGCCCTCGGCCCAGCCTGCTCCCCGCCTCCCACCGGCGCGCTCCACCCACTAGAGCGACGCCGACGTGATGACGTAACTGGCGCAGGCGCAGTCTGTCGGCGACGCTGAGGAGCTGCCTGGTCATTTCGCGGAGGTACGTAGAGTCGGCTCTGCCAGCGAGAGGTGAAAGCGGGGTGCATGGAAGAGAGGGGCCCCGGAAAAGAGAGGAGAGGGAAATAAGACCCAGCAGACTGTGCTCCAGGTGCTGGGGTACAGGCGGTGTCTCGCACCCTCTCCGGGCCCTTTTTGACGAGGCCGGGCGGCTGTCCCGCAGTAATTGAATCGTGAATTTCCTTTGGGGAGGCATTGCCCCGCGCCCGGGTGTATATAAATTTAACGGTTAAGTTGGCGTGCACCGGGTGGGTTCCCTTCCTTCTAGCGCACATCCTTGGGGTCCGTGATTTGATTGGTAAAGTAATATACAAATCTGGGAGACCTGGCTTGTGTCTTTTTTTTGTTTTTTTTTTGACCGGGAGCAACTGCTAAATCGCTTCGGAGGCTGTCATCGTAAAACGAGACGATTGGACTCAATATATAATTTTTAAGGTCCCTTTCAGAGCTATCATTCTGTGGTTCTTGCCTCCCAGGATCTTATCTTTTATCACATTCCTGATTGGGAAGAGAAATCTTTTGACTAATGTTTCAAAACTTACGTTCGGCACACAGGTGTGGTTAGACCGCTTGTTTTCAATAGGATTGACTGGGTAGAACTGGAAGTAAAATTTATGCATTGTTATTCCAATAGACTCATTTTAATTTTGTTGGAAGATCAGAATATCTATTTTCTTAATGTTTGCCCTATGTCTTTAATAGACTTAATGTTTAAACTTTATTTAACATTTTGCCTCATTTCATAGGTAAATCTCCCAAATGTATTGAAGTTGATGCTTTTGAATTTTATGTCACCTTATCCCTTTTACTAGCATTTTTAAGGTCATCTCCATCTTCTGACCGAAGAAAAGATGGTCAACGTTTTGAAAGGAGTGCTTATAGAATGGTTAGTATGTTTAATGCTTAATGATATTTTTAGAATTCTTTGTTTTAAGATCTGAATGAATCGAGTCTTTCAGCTTTCTTAACTTCATTTTTTCTTACTTATGTAAGAAGTGGGTCAGGTTTTGTTGCTAAGTTTCTTCCTGGTGCCAGATTTCAACGTCTCTGTTCAATTAATGTGACTGGCATTGTTTCCAACAAGTTTTGATCAGAGGCAACATATTTGTTAGATTAACCCTCTTTAGAGAAACAGTGCTGGTGTTCTCATACCATCATGGATTGACTAGAATTTTAGGGTCTGCCTACGTCTTCACCATCACAAACTATGGCCTTTTAAAAAAGAGGAAAAAAAACAAGAGCCAGTTGAAGGTTGCTTAAACTGGTTACGCATTTCAGAGAAACTAGAAACTTGAATGGGCAGAGTTGAGTTCCTCAAAGCAAGCTAATGCAGGGCTTAGATATCACGCAGCCTGAAAACCTGAACTGCTGGACCAGTCTTGCTGAGTCCCCACTTGCGTGCTTGACAGTAATTCTGGGAATTCTGCTCAGTGGACACTCCCGTTGTCTAACAATACTGCTGTCTATGTTTCTGTGCCCCGAATATGAGCCGTGACATAGGTAGCGGTGCTGTTTACTGTAATGGCAAGGCTAGGGGAGGAGCAAGACCAAACCCTAGGATACTTCTGGCCATTTACAGCAGCGCTGTCCAATAGAGATATAATGCAAGCCACATATGTAGTCTTAAACTTTCTAGTAGCCACATTGAAAAGTAAAATGTAACAGGTGAGATGAATATATTTTATTTAACTGAATGTATGCAAAATATTTCAACAGGGATGAAGTCTTCATAATCCATACTGAGACTTCAAAACTGTACAGTCTCTTTTCATATTAAAGCTTCAAAATCCAATGTGCCTTTTATTTTTACAGCACATTTCATAGACTATTCCCATTTCAGGTGCTCGGTAGTGACATGTGACTAGTGGGCTACCTTACGGACAGTACAGATTTAGAGTTTGGGTAGAGGAGACACCAATAAAAGCAATTTAGAAGAAAATAGCAAGTGAAGTAGGGAGGCTAAGAGAGGGAATGTCTCATGAAGGTGAGTGGGCTGTGTCAAGTGATGGTGAGAGATGGAATGAGATGACACACTGGAGGTCACTGATCTTTTGAGAGCTGTTTACATTGAAAGGTGGGCTATATACTTTGGAAACGGAAAGGGAGGTGAAGTGGAGACTAGACTTTTGTTGTGATAATGAGCAAAGGAATAGAGAAATGGGTTGGCAGCTAAAGGAGGATATGGTAAGGGATTCTGGTTCTTGTTATTTTTGTTGTTTTCATGGGAAAGACTAGAATGTATATTGAAAAGAAAGTGCTAGAGAGGAGAAGTATTGGGAAAACAAAGGGGGCAGAATCTAGATCTCAAGTTCTGAACACACTGCTGTTTTCTTTTGGAGAAGACTTCTAGGCTAATGTTTGTACTTAATTTTTCTTATTACTTTGTCATAATTAATGGAAACATTTCCTGTTTGGCCTTTTAATGTTGTTATTATTATTATTTTTTTTTTTTTTTTAACACAGAGGACCCACAGTGCCAGCTATCAGTATTTTCCCTTTTGTTTCTTACAATTCTCCTAAATTTAATCGTAACCCCAGGATTTGATCAACTTTCACTTCTCTCATAGAGTTTTCCTATTTTTGTTTTTGTTGATGTTTAAAGTTTTATTTATCTGGAATTTATTGGGAGAGGGGTATATTATGAATTGAAGATCCCAATTAGCCCCTTTTTTGGTCAAATATCTGAACAGTTGTCCAACACCAGTTATTCCCTTCCGTAATGGTAGCTGATGCCTCTTTTAACACAGTTTCACTAACCTGGCTACTTTCCCCATTCCCATCCCACATCTGTTTTTTTCTTTGTCATTGCTGCTCTTGGAGAATAACTTGGAATAATTTAGCCTATTTACAAAGTAATCCTTTCATGATGTTTGGGATTGTGTTAAACCTATATTTTGTTATTTATTTCCCCCCCTATATTTTAATTTGAAGAAATATGGTGGTTGGATTGCATTTTAAAGAGAACTCTGGGAGTCTCATTAAAATCTCAGTGGTAGGCTTTCAGTTTCACCGTAAGGACAACGAGTGAAGATTTGTAAGAGGAACTGAGGTGTTAGTTTTCTTTCCTGATTGCGTGAGCTCTCTGCCTGGTTTGCTGTTCTGTTATCAAGCCTGAGCTCTGCTGGCCCTGTCACCCTGCTCTTCCTTGTGCTCTCCAGACTGGCAGGGTTGGAGCTTGTTAGAAACACACAAATCTCAGACCTCAACCCAAATCTACTAAATCACGATTGTGCGTACAAAGGATCTTGTTAAAATGCATTTAAAGTTTGAGAAGCACTCAGCCAACTTAAGTTTCATGATCAGTTTCCCAGTGGAGGATTGTTTTGCACCAGGACTACATAAATTTTATTTTGCAGATGGATACTGCCCTTGCAAAACTAATTTTTCCCTTCAAGGTGAATACTAAAGTGTAGCCTACACAATCTTAAAAAAGGGTAACTGTCTTCCCAAAGGTAAATCTTCCAAAAACACTCCAGGCCTAAGAAATGGCAGGTTTATGAAGGGCATGGCTAAGGCTGGTGAGTACTCTTTCACAATCAGGTACATATGTTGGGATGGTAACAGGGAAAAATCCTTCCTTCTCTTTGGGATGCCAAAGAGAAGATTATTAGTAGTATAATATCAGCATAAATTTGTTAGTAAGGAATACAGTATCAGCCTAAGTCTGTTTGTTACCTCATAATATAGCCTAGATTATGTGAAGCATTTAGGTATGTTTGAGTACCGATTTTGATAGGTGTGCAGTTTATAGGCAAACCACTCAAGGATCTCCTAGAACTATTTCTATTGTCCCAATGATTCTCCAAATTCCAGTCACATCACTATACAAGGTCACATAATCGCCTAGATAGTGCCGTTCCACACACTCAGTGCAGGCAGCCAGCAAAATACTTCTCAGACAGGTATGGCCTCATCAAGAAAGGAATCTTAACGTGACACCTGTCTTAGAATGGCTTAATTCACTGCCAGATTTAAATTCCATATCTGTCAGTTCCTTGTAACTGATTTTGAGTCTACAGTAAAGAAGCAAATTAACTAGATTATAATGGTGGCCATTTAGGCCCAACTATCAGTGAATTGAAAAGTCAAGGTACTTGGAAATAAGATTCATTCCTCCCAAGTACCAAAATCTGAAACTAAATAAAAATTTTTTTGTAAATTTGTGTTTTTATGTCAAAATGAGATTGGTGAAAACGTTCTCTTGGTTGGGATCCACCATTATCAACTGCTGGTCTCGCACCAAGCATTTTCCCACACCTAGCCCTCTACAGCAGTATCGAAGCAAGCAGCATGTGCCCCACAAATGTCTTACCAATTCCAGGTGCCAGAGCAGCCCTCTGGTGTGACAGTTACCACACATGGTTTGGCAAGTGCTTGGGCAAGGAAGATTTGCAGAGGTGTAAATTGCAACTAGTTTACAGCATAATAGCAAAGCATCTGGAGAAATAGGTATTATTAGAGCAGACTTACCCTTATGGGTTTGGCTTCTAAACCTGTACTGAGAAGCAAATAAGAACTAAGGCAAGACCAATCTAACCGTTCTATTCGTTTGCAGTGTTTATACATCTCTGTGGCCTTTGCTGCTTTGCAGGGCCACATTCACTACAGTTTCTGGCACTCAGAACAGTGCCTGAGATATATATGGGGAGTGCTTAGTAAATATTTGTTTACTGAATGAATTTGGTTAGCAGAATTGAGTCAAGGAGTGTAACCTCAGCCTAAATCCCACAATAATTACATTTCTAGAAGTTTATCCTAAGGAAGTGATAAGAACTGCAGATAAAAATGTAGGTAGTTGACTATGCTAATAAAACAGTATTGATTGTAAGATAGTTTTATAGTCAAATAACATAGCTGTTAAAATATTTGGAAACACTCTGAGTGGTATGGCATCTTTCTAAGTGATATAATACATTGTTCAATGAAAAGGGCTGAATTCCTTTAATAACACTGAGCGTTTACCAGGTACTACATACACTAAGCACTTGGTAATATTCAGTTAGCTCTCACAACAACCCTATGAGCTACAGATGTTATTATCCCTATTTTATCTATGCAGAAATTGAGGCACAGAGAAATTAATCAACTTGCTCAGGTTACACCGCTACTAAACTGGGATTTTTAAACCATGGTGTTTCGACGCTGGAGCCCAGGCTACTGCTCCTTATATAGACAGTCTCTCCAACAGGAATCTAAGTATAATATTGTGTTAACTTAAAAAAATGTACGTATGTAGTCTTAGAATAATACCATGTATATTCCACAGGTTAACATTTTTGTAACAAATAGTAAATCTGTTAATAGAGCTGGGTAATTTGAACCTCCCTGCACGTCCTCCCACACACCCAAATGCTCTTGGCATTTTAATTACGCCTGATCTGAGTGTCTACATTAAGGCAAGGTGTTGTCGATATCCCTTAATCCAGCCACCCTGCAGCACGAGCAGGGTCCTACCTCCAGCTCACTCCTTAGCCTACGACATGGAGAGGATGAGTGATTTTACAAAATCAGACAGTTTGGTTGGCTGAATTGGAGCTTGGGGTTAGGCTTTCTGAATTCAGTACTCTCTTTAGAGTCTTGTGTCTTTGTAACAGTAAAACCTATTATATGTCATATTGGCAACTTGGGTCCTGTCATTCTGGTTAACATAATGCCTCCTGTGGTGGCCCTTTCTTTCTCTTAAGACCCTACTCATGTAGCAAATATTTATTGAGCACCTCCAATATGCTGGCCCCTAATTTAGGTACCCACCTCTCGGGCTGGACAAAACCCAAATTCAGAAAACATTTTGGAAAAGGCTTATAAGAGGGAAATGTAAGTGAACAAAGCCATTTCACATTCAATAACAATTTTCTAAAACATTCTGTTCTCAGGACATACAGAATTTATGCAGAAATTGTTTTAAATTGTTTATGTAATTATATCTGTTAGCTGATTATCAGCAAGGATAGTTTACCATTGACTAAGCCAAGACTATCATTCTAATGGGATACACAGTGCTGACAGCTTTATCCAACTGACCAATTAGCTTCATGGTCTGATTTACAGCCATATGCATCGTTCTAATAGACCCCTCGTGGTGTAATACTTTTTAGAAACGTATGTTATAGGGGCTATACTACACTTTTTTTTAGCAGTAGATTGATTGATAGCTGCCTTTCACATTTCCAGGACAAGATTTTTTTTCCTGCTCACTAGCCCTGATCCCAAGACTTTTAACCAACTATATTTATGGTCACTTGGTTTTGGTTTCTTTCCTTGCCGGCAGGTTCTCCGAGAGACCCTCCATATAGAAGTAGAATAGCCCTGTATTCAGGTAGGATATTCCAGGCCCTCCACATTTAACAAAATGTCCCTTAAACTTTTGAGTGTCTTTTTGAATTAGTACAGATTGTATTTCAGGTACATGTTTGAAATCTGACTCCAAATTGACTGCTTTCCATTTCCTTTGAAAAAGGTTAGTGTGGGCGATTGATACTAGAAGGTAGTTATGTCAGTGTCTCACTGACCAATCACTCTTATCTCATTTGTCAGCAGTGTTTCCTAGGTATGGGGAATGCCACTGGTATTCAAGATGATTTGTAATAGAACACACATTTGGGGGTGACCGCTGGGGGTAAAACACAAAAATAGTTTTTATATGACCGGTTTAATTTATTTGAGAAAAATATAAAACATCAAATTGACTGGAGATTCGTACCAGGTGAACTTAAGCTTAAAAGTTGATATAAAGGCAATTTAAAGAAAACTATTAAGTAACGTATAATCCAAGTGTCACAAGAGATGGCTGAAATAGCAAGGATAGTATGTGTAGGGGGTTCGGAATGAGATGTGCCTCCTATGTAGATAATTTTGAGCAAAAGACAATCAAGACCCTGCAGCTCAAGAAAAACTTCCACCCCACTTAACTCCCCGAAGAATTTAAATCGAGGGCCTTGCCTATAATAAGAGTTAGCACCAGAAATAACCTTTTCTGACCTATCTGTAGGGCAGGGCACACATCTAATTACTGAACATCTGCTGCCTTCTGAAGCTGCAGGAGCCGTAACCTCATTCCTTAGCTCAGGAGGTTACATGTGCCTCATTGTACTGTTCTGTCTCCGAACCTCTCGTGTACGTGAGGTCTCTGACTCTCCAGCCAAAAGAACCCGATGAGGAAAGGAGGACTTTCCCCCTCCCCCATATGTGCAAATGGAAAAATTTTGAAAACACTGATAATGATTCTTTTGAATCATGAGTCCCCTGATACATCTTGGTTTCCGTTCTTTAGCTTTTATTTCATTGAAATGGTGTAAATTTATTTCATCTGGAAATGTTCCAAAGATGTACTAGTCTTCACAACCACTGAACTTTTGCTGTCTCTAATCCCTCTTACAGCCACCAAGCACTGGCATAAATTGGTGTCATCTGAATGGACTGAGCTCAAACAGTAACAAGATAATCTTACATTTGGACAGGAATTTTTTTAATGTCCATATTTGTCCTCATTACTATGTTACATTTGGACCCGAAATTTATTTTAAAGAGCTCACGAAAAACAATTGTTTGTCTTGTGTAAAGTACATCCTTCTAAGAAACCTCTGAGTGTGATTTTTATAGAAAATACTGAGATTTCTTGTGGGACCTGAGCTCGTCCAGGACAAAAAGGGCCTGGAGGGTGAATTGGGCACCACTTGTCACCGTGTGTGTGTGTGTGTGTGTGTGTGTGTGTGTGTGAGAGAGAGAGAGAGAGAGAGAGAGAGAGAGAGAGAGAGGTGAATCCTGTGTCCCAGGATTGCCAGACAGGAGGAAGCAGCCCAGTTGGGGAGCACTAAAGCAGAGGGGGTTTGTCTGTCACTAAAGCAGAGGGGGTTTGTCTGTCACTGAAGCAGAGGGGGTTTGTCTGTCACTAAAGCAGAGGGGGTTTGTCTGTCACTAAAGCAGAGGGGGTTTGTCTGTCACTGAAGCAGAGGGGGTTTGTCTGACACTAAAGCAGAGGGGGTTTGTCTGTGCCGCACACCAGTCTACTCCGGAACTGCTCTCCTTTTGTTCTCCACCCACCCTTTTATTTGTGAAGGCCGGGCAGGTGAGTGGGACAATGGAGTTTTTAGAGAAGAGTCTGAGCAGGAACACAATTAGTTGTAGAGAAGCTGAAGCTCTGGTTTCTCTGTCCTGTGGGTCGCCTCATTTCTGCTTCTGAAATACCTGAAAGAACCCTGGTCAAGCTGCTTCCTCACCCCCAGGTTCCTTCTAGAATTGTTCTTTAGGGTCTTCGTAATACTATGTTTCACAGCCAGCTTTTTGTCAATAACTGATAAATTGTGTACTTCAGTGAGATTTTTCAATGTATAGTGTGTTACTTACTACTTTACAAAAAAGTCATTTAATTTTTTTTCTTCTGCGTAACTGCCAAAATTAGGGAATTGCTGAAAGTGTTAAATTTAACTTCCTTACCTGCTTAAATCTGTGACCATTACATTATCTCTCTTTGTTTGTCAAAGACCCCCCATTCTCTCCCATGCACCACTGGCTGTTGTTGCCTCTCAGTTTCATGTCACTATCCGCCTGGAGACCCTCATTCTCATGTCTTTTCTCCTTTCCTGTTTCCAGTCGCCCAAAAGGCCACAGACTTCCAGGCCAGCCCTCACCCGGTGACATGCATTATCGTATGGCTGTACGCGTCTGCTTTTCTCATTGCATCTCCTACTCGCCCTCCACCGCCATCCTTTCCACTTTGCCCTCTAGAACAGGCAGGAGAATCCCTGTATCCTCAGCCTCTTCTCTGAACTGTTCCTCTCCCCGCCCCCCACCCCCCGCAGCCGCCTTTCCTTTTCGCTGTAACAAAACCTGGCTTTCTCCTGAGCACACTGCTGCTCCCACAACCCTGTCTACTGTTGACTTTTTTCTCTAATACCTCCTGTACCAGTGAATTGGGATAGTTCACATACCAGGAATGTGTACCCAGAAATGGGATGGTTACCTCCCTGCCTTCCCATTGCCACTTCTCGAAATTCTCCTTCCCTCTTCCATGGAAACCGCCAGCTCGGAATCTCCTGCCATCAGACTAGACCGCGCACTTTGAATGATCTGCAGACACCTGACTTTCCTTGAGGGTTTTTCCGGAAGATTCCCTGTCACCTTCAGTAGCTCTCCTCTCATACTCAGTGATGTCAGCGTCCATGTGGGTAGTCCTTCCAGTTCCTGCCTTCTCAGCTCCCTGACCACCTCCTCCATGCGCGTGCCCTACACCCTGTCCCAGCCCCCCATTCACACAGACCGACCCCAGACCCCACTATACTGCCGTCGCTTCAAAATCGCCATCTCACGCATCTGACTGACCCCCACGTCCTCCTTCCAGTTCACTCCCTCTGATGCCCTGTGATTTCTGCGGCTCTACCAGACGTGTAGGCTGTGGACTCGCCGACCTTGTCCTTGTCCTTCAGCACCCCCCGACCTCACATTCCTCCTTACCCAGCTATGTGCCTCCATCCATCAATGTACTGTCCCCCTCAGTCACCAGATCTGGTTTCATCCAGCTCTCCCCCTGCTCTGAACCTTCACCTCTGCAGCAACCAGTGGCTGGAGAAAAGCATACAATGCAAGCGTAGTGATTAGTCTCACTTCAGAGTCACGGCTGCTGAACTCGGTGGAGCCTGAGTGCTCGCCAGCAAACCCGTGGCGGGTCCTGGTCCGCGTAGACGTACTCCCACTTTCCTGGTGAAGCTGTGCTACGTCATCACATCTACGGTTTCATCAACTTAATAACGTAGCAATATTTTAAGGACCTCTAAGAAAAATCACTGCCAATTATACTGTTACATGCCCCTCATTGTAAGCCTCATCCCAGTTTCAGAGATGTTAAAATGTGGGGGGAAATGTGCTTAGAATGGATGAAATATAGTATTCCATACCTTCAGTTTCTCTTACCTCAAACAGCTTCTGTGTCCCCACTTCCAGCTGATTCCCTGCTTCCTGTTTCACAGAGAAAATAAAAACCAGAAGAGAATGTCCACCAGTCTTTAGCACATCAACCTGTGCCCATATACTCTTCCCTCCCCTCCCCCCAGTTCCTATGGATGAACTGTCCCTTCTATCTAGAGCCAGCTTTCCTGCTTGAGAACTGAGTCCCATCTCCTCTTGCCTGTAAGGAACCTTTCCAGCAGGTTTCCTCTTTTCTCCTGCTTTCTCAGTTTTCCTTTATTAGCTCATCCCATCAGCATCACAAACATGCTGTAATGCTGCCCCCACACTGCTCCAGGCGAAACCTCCTGCTCTCTGTAGCAGAATGTGTCTGAAGACCTGCCTGAGTTCACTTTCTTTCATTCTCTTCCTCCCGTTCTGACACCCACTCAGTCAGGCCTTCTCCCCTGACTACCGAGTCTGCTCTTGCCAAGGTCCGGCAAGTTTCTGAGTCCCATAGTTAGTTCTCAGCCTGTGAACAACATGAGATGCAGTCCGTCACTTCCTCTTCCCGAATCTCCTTGGTTCACTGACTCCAGGACTCTTCACGTTTTCTTCCTACCTCAGTGACCGCTTCTTTATAATCTGCTTTGCAGATCAAATTTATGCTTCTTAACCATCTGATGGGTGTCCACGGCTTGGCCCTTGGACTCTTCTCTGTAGCTGTGCTCACTCCCTTGTCGTGGCTTTAAATGTCATATATACAGTGATGGCTGACTTTTCCTCTGCAGCCTGCGCTTCACTGCTAAAATCCAGAAGTGCATATCCAGCGCCTGCTCAACGTCTTTACTTGGGCACCAGGAGGCATCTCACCAGTGACATGCCTAAAAGCAAACTCTTGATCTTACCAGCAACCTACGTTCATCCTCAGCTAAAGACAACTCCATCCCTCCATTTGCTCAAACCAAGAAGTTTAGTCTCCTTAAATCCTCTTTCAAAGCTCAAGTCTTGTCTCCGCACATTATGTTCACTTTATATTCAACATATGTCTAGAATTCAACCACTTCTCATCGTCTTCACCATTACCACGTAGGTCCACGTCATTGTCATCTCCTGCCCGGCTTGCTGCAGTCACCTCACTGATCGCCCTGCTCCCCGCTTGCATCTGCCACCACCCCTCCTCGACCCAGTCTTTTCTCAGACCAGCAGGCTGTATGATCCTTACATTAAAATTTAAGTCTTTGGGGCCGGCCCGGTGGCTCAGGCAGTTAGAGCTCCATGCTCCTAACTCCGAAGGCTGCCGGTTCGATTCCCACATGGGCCAGTGGGCTCTCAACCACAAAGTTGCCCGTTCAACTCTTCAAGTCCCTCAAGGGATGGTGGGCTCCGCCCCCTGCAACTAAGATTGAACACGGCACCTTGAGCTGAGCTGCCGCTGAGCTCCCGGATGGCTCAGTTGGTTGGAGCACAGGCTCTCAACCACAAGGTTGCCAGTTCGACTCCCGCAAGGGATGGTGGGCAGCGCCCCCTGCAACTAGAAAATGGCAACTGGACCTAGAGCTGAGCTGCGCCCTCCACAACTAAGATTGAAAGGACAACTTGACTTGGAAAAAAGTCCTGGAAGTATACACTGTTCCCCAATAAAGTCCTGTTCCCCTTCCCCAATAAAATCTTAATATATATATATATATATATATATATATATATATATATATATATATTTAAGTCCGTTTGTAAGTTAGTCATGTCACTTAGCAAAAGCCAAAGTCCATAAAATCATCTCTAAGGCCCTGCGTCATTGGAGCCAGTTACAACTTTCCGACCTGTCGCGCACTGCTCTCCCCTCAGTCACCACGACCTTACTGTTCACTCTGCTACAACGCTCATCCCCCGCTTCACCACGTGGCTGCTCACACCTCCTGGGTTTTGTTCAGATGTCACCTGCTCAGTAAGGCCTTCCTTCACTCCCTATTTAAACTTGCAAGATCTTATCATGTTCATCACTGCCATTTCTCATCTTTTCTGGTTTTTGTGTTGGTTTGTTTATCATGGTGCTGCCACTAGACTGTAAGCTCCGTGACATGGAAGGATCTTGTTTGTTCACTGCTGGATCCCCAGGACCGGAATAGTACCTATTAATGATAGGTACTCAATAAGTATTTATTGAATGAGTGAGTAAAACTTGAAATAGCAAATTGACTACTTCTGAACAAATCAATTTCACACATTAGTAAGGTCATTCTGATACTGCAACCATAGAATTTAACTGAATTTTGCCAAATCTAAGTGAATAGGTATAGCCTGAGTGTTCTGAACCTAGGTGTAAGAAAAACATACTAGAAACTAAATTTAAAATCTGTGTTCTGACGTGGGTAGATCTATTCATGTCATTTTACAGCATAGTAAATTATTATAATAATAATTTTAGTGATAAATTGAAAGTAATTAAGAAATTCATTAGGAAGCCTTGACTTTATTAATAGTTAATATGCGATGAACCTTATTCATTTAGTGATTAAACTAAATACTTTGTTAGCTTCACTTATACATATGTTTGTACTTGAAAGAAGTAAACCTTACTGTTTTCATTAAATTAACTCACCTCTTTTGAATTATCTTTGTAATTGATGTTGACATTCAAGAAACCAAAAGATCGTGTAAGATTATCTCTTCTCTGAGAATTGAAAAATATATGCAACTTGATGTTTAATATTGTTTTGCTGAACCTATTATTGTATGTTATATAAGAACTAAAGAGTGTCCTTTGTTGTGATTCAGGGCTTTTGTGGAAGAGACTTGTTACTGTAAACCCAAGAAAGTATATCACTCTTTCCCTATGACTATCCTATTCCTAACTAAAGCCACAAATAAATACAGTAGAACTTGGATCTCTTCTTTGAGCTTAGTATGCTCAAGAGATTTTGTTAGCATTTCTTTTAAAGATTCTGAATGATAGTTAAGACTTACAAGGTTCAGAATTTTAAGGAAGGGGGTGAAGAAAAACCTGAGTACCTACTGCAAAGCAAACCAAATACTACCCTTGGCATTTTTCTCCTTTGATGTCCACGACAGTTCTGTTATGTAGACTCACGTAGGGGGAGATTAAATACATATTAAGGTCACACAAGTAAGTGATAAAGCCAGGGATGAATGCAGGTCTGACTCTTGCTGTACGCCCTGCTTTATCAAAGTGACAATGTAACTGGTTTTGTAAATTGTCACTGGCAAGGTAGTAGAAAGCTTTTGGTTTTTTAAATGTAATGGTCATAGACAGGAAATTCATTTTTTAAAGTCAGTTTAGGAGGCTGTGATGCTAGGCCCTATTAACTACAAAGCTCTGAACCTTACTGTATCACTTGTCAGTGACAAATTATTCTTTTTAAATCTTGTCATTGGCCTCTCTCTTTCTCTTAAATAAACTTCCACTAACAGTTCTAAAATGAGGCTACATCTATAAATCATTAGCACTTGAGGCAGAGAGGAGTTTAGAACTTTTTAAATTAACCTAAAAATTCTACATGCTCATGTCTAATCACTCAGGTCCTGGCATAATTTGGCAATCAGGTGTCTCCTCATCATGTGTTTCTCTCTGCAGTGACCCTGCCATGAAGCAGTTTCTGCTGTACTTGGATGAGTCAAATGCCCTGGGGAAGAAGTTCATCATTCAAGACATTGATGACACTCACGTCTTCGTCATAGCAGAGTTGGTTAATGTCCTGCAGGAGCGTGTGGGTGAATTAATGGACCAAAACGCTTTTTCTCTTACCCAGAAGTGAAAATACTAGGTATTGACCACTTAGGAATTAAAAGTAACGAATATGAGAGACTGTTACCCATTCAGTATCTTATGTGACTTGGTTAGACTTGGAGAATTGTTTAGAAGCATGTAGTGGGAAAGACTGTGGTGTCATTTGTTCAGAAAAAAGCCCCAAACTGATTTTCTTGTTCTGTTTTTTTCAGTATGTGTACCCTAGAACTTAAAAAAAAAAAGAAAAGAAAAGAAATACGTTAACACCTGGCTACAATTTGGCTTTTATTGTCATTTATTAAAATGTAAATAGTTTTCCTACTTTTTAATGCTGATTTACAAATATAATGGAATATGTTTTTTAATTATCAGCCTAGCCCAGATATTTGTTTTGCGAAGTATAACATACAGAAAGTGCACAAGACATAAATGTACAAATTTTGAATTTCCACAAACTGAACACACTTGTATAATCAGCACACAGATGAGGAAAATCACCACCATCCCAGAAGCATTTTCATAGAAACACCTAGTGTCACATCAAGAGTAAACACTGTGCAGACATTGAAGAACATCGGTTACTTTTGCTTGTTTTTTAACTTTCTGTCCGTGGAGTCATGCAGCATGTACTCGTGTCTGGCATCTGTCACTCAGCATTAGATTTGTGACATTCTCCATGCTGTTGCATGACGTACAGTTGACCCTTGAACAACACGGGTTTGAACCGTGCAAGAAAACTTATACATGGATTTTTTTCACTAAATACTATAAATGTATTTTCTCTTCCATATAATTTTCTTAATTCTTGTCTTTAGCTTATTTAAGGTTACTGTATATAATAGATACAACATACAAAATATGTGTTAGCTGACTATGTTATTGGTAAGGCTTCCAGCCAACAGTAGGCTATTAGTAAAGTTTTTGGAGAGTCAGAAGTTATATATGGATTTTCAACTACACAGGGGTTGGCACCTCTAACCACCACCCCCACCCACATTGTTCAAGGTTCAACTGTAGTTTTTTCGTTTTCATTGCTGTATGATAGGTATTCTTGTTGTTTGCCTCAACCACACTAGAGATACTTTGGTTAATAACTATACATTCATTAAACCTCAATTTGAACTTGATAAACACGTCAAATGGTTTTACCACTCTTAGTGGTCACACTAATTTTTCTCCTGTGGCAGAATATATACAACATTATTGTATTTGTTTGAGAAAAGAAATACAAGTATAGAATCTAATTGCAAAATATACTGGCCTTGGTTACATTGATAGTCTACGGTTATTGTTATAGCTTCTCCGATTCAGTCAGTCCTTCCCTTACTCATTCAAAACACAAGTGCCTGCCGTGTCCCAGACGTGTAGGACAGGTGTGGTTGTACAAAAGATGGATGAGGATTCTGACCCAGGAGTGCTTTTAACTTCCACTAACAGAACACCAGTGAAGACTTATTTAAACAGACAGGTCTAGGTGGCTCAGCCTGCTGCTGCTCTGCCATCCTAATGTTGGCTTTTCGTTCCTGGCGTGTTGCCTCGTGATCACAAGGTGGTTACAGTCACAGCAGCAGCCCAAGGACAGGAAGGCTCCACTGGCCAGCAGAGAAAAGAAAAACTTCCTCCTGGCGTAGCTCTATCAGGGAGAAAAATCCTTCCCAGAACCTTCCCACATGTCCACCCCTAGGCTTATTGTCAAAGAGGAATGGAATAAGAATGGACTTAGATCAGTGATTCTCAAGTTTTAGCATCACCTGGGGTCTGACAGAAGAATTCCAAATTGTGTCCACACTGTGCCTTCTGCGTGGAGCTCGGTCCCCTGCTGGGTGTATGGGCGGCACTTAGTGTCTTGCTTCCGAGGAATGGATTTGGCCGGGGTGAGAAAGTAACTACAGTGGAGAAACCTGGGACATACTACCTTAGCCAGGTGACCGGGATTAACATCAGATGTCCTGTTGAGAGCAGGTACCCCGAATGTGATGTGATGAGAAGGGTACTTCTTAAAAGACAACAACCCCGGCCTTACCATGAGAAAAGCATTAGACCAACATAAACTGAAGGGAATTCTACAAAATATCTGGCCAGTACTCAAAACTGCCAGGGTCACGAAAAACAAGGCGAGACTGAAAAGCTGTCACAGATCAGAAGAGACTAAAGAGGGTCACCATGGGAAGCGGATTCTCGGATGGGATCTGGGAACAGAAAAGGGACACTAGGTAAAATCCAAGAAAATCTACATAAAGTCTGCCGTTAATAAAAATGTTCTGTCTGCTTTTGTATATCCTTGAAGTTTTCCATCAAGAGTATTTAAATGTAAATATTTTTTTCTAGTACATAACATGCCTATATTTGTTTCAATAGAAAAGTATAGCTTAATGGTTAATAGCACGGATTTTGGTATTAAGAATTCTGTGTTTGATCTCAGTTTTACCATTGAATAGGTCGTGATTTGGGGGAAATTGCTGAACTTTGTAAATCTTGGTTTCATTATCTGTAAATGCCAGTAATAATCATGGTAATACCTACCTCGGGGGTGGTTTTAAGGGTTAAGCAAGATAAAGCATGTAACATTGTTACAGCACCTGGCACTTAACAGGCACTTACAAGTGTATTGTGTTTGGTGGTGCTTTATCCCACCATCCCAAAATAATGCAGTGTCTTATTTACTTATATGACTCTTCTATTTGGGAAGAACAAAGGCAACACATTAATTCTTCAAACACTTTTAAAATGTTACTTCTAACAGCTGATCTTGAGAGCCACACATTGCCAGGTGGCAAAGCCTTGTAGAAATGCACAAGAAGCCCATTGAGGTTATTGAAATAATTACACCTTAGGAATAGGGAGTGTTTCCTGGGCTTTTCCTCTTGCAGCCTCCAGGCGACACCCCTTCTTAGGAGTCCTCAGTACTCCCCCAAACTCCATGACCTCAATCTGAAGGACAGAATGTTCTCTCTGCGCCTTCGTCTCATAAAGCCAGGAGTCTCACTCAGTGGAGGGCTCTTGCCTAGAAAGCCAAATTTGGGTGTCTGCTATGTTAGTATCGGAGGCCCAGTCCAGAAAGGGGCAAACTCACCCTTACCAAACTAAAGCCAGGCTCATTACTTCATAAGAAACGGTCAAACTCACGTTAGTAAAAGAAATACAAATGCTGAGATGTCCCACTTTACAGATGGCAAGCCCAGAGCTGCCCTATGCAGCAGGGCTCTTGTGCGACTCAGAAAAAGGTGGCAGGTCCTTGGCTTTGGGTGAAGAGAAAGGTGCCTCTTCTTCCACAGCACTTCTGCCCCCACTCAGCCTGTCTGCAGGATGCCCTTGTGTACAGCCAACGGGTGGTAACCAGGGACGCACAGCACACAAAAAACAAGGATGTGACAGGACGGCCGTGCTGCTGCCCCCCCCCCCCCACCTCCTGCCAGGTCACTACGTTCCCTCAGGCTGTGCCAGGCGGGTAAACTGCTTCCTTTGCTAATTTTATACAACACTGGGACCAAATGTATCCTGTTATTTCATCTGCAATCATTAGATGTCCACTTCTTTTTAAATGTTAATTTTCTCCTTGTATAAGCAAGGTAACAGAAAAATAGGAAAATATCAGCCACAACCTCACCACCCTAACCCAACCCAAATTAGCATTTTGTTGTATTTTCTCAAACCTCTGGTGTACTCTGCAGTTCTGTGGACATCCCAGGCCACGCATGTAGAGAAGATGGACCACATTCTAGAAACGAGTGTCCCAACTGGCCTTGAAACCCCTGCACCTTGATGTGGGCTCCACCCACCTCATTCCCACACTTCTCATGCAGTTGTCTTCCCATTGTCTCTGCTCTTTTCATTTCATGATATGTAAGTCAACAGCTTAGGGTCCTGCCCCAATTTCTGACACCCTACCTTCTGGTCGCCAACTTCCCTTCTCCCCCAAGCCCATCTTTAGGCAGTTGACCTGGTAAGAGTCCCCACTTGGCTCAACCCAGAACCCAGCTCACCGTGAACTCCACTTCCACCAAATGGCGTAGTCCAGAACCATGCCCTCCCCACCCCGCTCCCAGACGTGGGATTTGGGTTCCTTTTCCCTTGTGTCTATATCACCGGCTTGATGGCCGTCTGCCTTGACCTTGTGGTTTACGCCATGTCAACTTCAGAGCCTCAGAAAACCAAGTGTTCATAGCAAGTGCCCAAACTCTGTTTCTACCCTCGCTGCCTTTATTGTAGCCTGGTCCCCTCTTTCAAGATGGCATGGTGGCTTTTGGAACTTAGCCATTGTGCCTGGTTCTCCAGCTTCTGGCCTTCAGCTCCCCTTGAAGGATTTTGTTTTGGACTCAGGTTACTCTGCGTGTCCCAGACAGTCTCAGAAGCAGACCCTAGGTCTGGGGCAACCGCCAGGGGCCCATTGTAATTGGAGCCTACATGCAAATGTGTACCCAATGGTGGTGGTAATGTAACAGGTCCCCATGTTGCCCAATGGTAATTTAAAAATCACAAATTTTAATGACAGCAGTGTATCTGCATGTCATGTCATAATTTACTTAGCCATCTTTTAATGCCGGAATTTAGGTGGTTTCCAGTATTTTTAGTAAGTAATACAATGATAAATAACTTGTACAAAACTTTTTGGATTATTTTCTTAAGAAAGACTCCTAGATATAGTCACGGAGTTAAAGAATATCAGTATTTGTATGGTCCTTGATATATGTTTCTAAAATTGCTTTCCAAAGTTAAGGTACCAACTGAAAGTGCCACCAGCAATGTCTAGTTTCACAGTACACTGACCAGATGTCATTTCATCACTCAGCAAACAGGTGTTACAGAATTCTCTGCTTGGGGAGAGCACCACAGAATTCTCGTTGCCCCCAAGCTCAGACTCCAATGCAGGAAAGAGATAACAACATAATAAAAACCCTAAATGTAGGTATTTATAACACGCTGTATGAGAGAAGTGGGAACGTCTAATTCTGCCTGAAACTTCACAGAGGAGGTACCGTTTATACTAAAACTTAAAGGATGACTGGTTCACCAGGCAGCAGGACGGGAGAGGGATTTCACGCGAAAACAACATGGGCAAAGCAGTGGAGATGTGCAATGGTGTGTCATGTTCAAATAACCACAAGCTGTTCAGTAAGGCTGGCGAGGGTTATGGGGGACAGATGGAGTGTTTGGGGGAGTGGCAGCGAGCAGATCCTGTAGGACCTTGTATTTTTATGACAGCATGTCTTAATTTCATCCCATAGGCAATGGGAAGTCGGAGAAAAAATTTTAAGCAAAATAGTTTCATAATTTACCATTGTTTGTTCTGATACAGATGTATTTCTGGCATCTATTTAGAAGGGTCAAAGGAGCCATTGACAGGAGTATGGAGAATGACCTGGGGTGGGAATGGACTAGAGGTACAAGATCTGGTTAAGAAATAGTCTCAACATACAAGGTGAAAAATGAGGGGTCTCAACTCCTGAGGTTACCATGGAAATGGAAAGGAGTAAGTGGTCGTATTTGGGACGAGTGAGGGAGATTTGTTCACCCATTCACCAAGCAAGAGAAAGAGAGTTAAGAAAGAAATATGTTTGATTTTGGAATGCAGAAGTTAAATCCATGCAAATGGAGAAATCCAGTGGCTCTAATGGTTCACTATTCAGGAGAAAAAAAGTGAGATAGCAGTACAAATTTGGAAGTTAGTGTATGGAAGGTAACTACAGTTTTGACTGTTCCCTCTTAAAATTACCTGGGCACAACCTTTGCCTGTTTATCATTGTGGGATGGGGGTGTCTTAATGTATTTTTTATAAATCTGGGTAAGCTTATATTATCGTTTTGGCCAAAACTAAATGTTCCTTAAAACCTTTACTTTCTATTTTAATCCTTTCACGTTGAGGGAAAATAAAAGTTTGATAAATGAATGTCTATGGGAACAATAAGCTATGTGAACTGCAAATATGGAGACAGAGGTAGGAAATAGCCTTTTAACCTATTTTAGCCTAAAAAAGCAGGAGAGATGAAGATGGATAATACACACCTTACACTTGGCCACCAAAGAGAACAAAGCAGTGGTCGAATGACACTGGTACAGAGCACTGGTACACAGCATAGGTGGTGTCACCAGGTTGGATGGATCATGTGTTCCCAGTCAAGGGGTAGCATATGGTAAAGACAGGAGTTTGTGGAGTAGTCCAAGTCTTAGGCAATAACAGTGTACCACTTGCTACCGTGACCCCACTCCTCTCGTCCTGTCCTTGGCTGCACACGGCAGAACACTCCACCCAGCAAAAGCAGAATATGCATTCTTTTCGAGTGTACAAGTGGCAGTCTCCAAGACAGCACATGCTGGCTCATAAAACAAGTCTCAGTGAATTTCAAAGGATAGAAAAAAACCCAGAAATATAAGGAAGCAAAGAGGGAATGTAATTACCATGTTTCCCAAAAATAAGACCTAGCCAGATTATCAGCTCTAATGCGCCTTTTGGAGCAAAAATTAACATAAGACCCAGTCTTATTTTAATATAATATAAGACCTGGTCTAATATAATATAATACAATATAATACCAGGTCTTATATAAGACTGGGCATAATATAATATAATACTGGGTATAATATAATACCGGTTCTTATATAATATATTAATTTTTGCTCCAAAAGACGCATTAGAGCTGATGTTCTGGCTAGGTCTTACTTTTGGGGAAAAACAGTATAGATCCTGCAGACATTAAAAGCTTAATGAAGAAAATAACAAGGAACGTTATGCCAATCAATTTGAAAAATTAGATGAAATACATAAATTACTTGAAAAAATAAAATTTATCAAAAGCTGAACAGCCCTATACTTTTAAAGAAATGGAATGCTTAATAAAAAAAATCTTTCCACAAATTTTACTTGAAGTCTTTGAGAAAATATTAGGATGGTGCAAAAGTAATTGTGGGTTTTGAAATTATTTTTAACCTGTTAAATCGCAATTACTTTTGCACCAGCCTAATAGTAGAGAAGAGAATACTTCCCAACTCATTTTATGAGGCCAACATAACCCTGACACCAAACCTGGACAAATATTACAAGAAAAATTACCAATTAAAATTTCTCATGAGAACAGACACAACAGTCCTCACAAAATATTAATCATTCGTTCTAACTACATTAATGGAATATGGGAGAAAAACCATATGATCATCAAATATATGCAGAAAAAGTATCTGACAAAATTTAACATTCATAATAAAAACTCCACAAACTAGGAAAATATGGGAACTTCCTCAATCTGATAAACGCATCTATTGAAATAACTAAATTTAATATATAATCACAAGAGAATGAATGCTTCCCCCCTAAAACTGGGAACAAAGCAAGAATATACACTTTTACTATTTTAATCATTAGTATTCTGAAGTCCTAGCCAGTATATTAAGTCAGAAAAATAAATAACAGGCATGCAGATTGGAAAGGAAGAAGTACTACTATTGCATTCACAGATAAGAGGATTGTGTATGTTGAAAACCCCATAAAATTTAAAAAGAAAAAGACAACTAATAATTGAATTTAACAAAGTCACAGGATACTAGATCAATAAGTGAAAATCAATTTTTCTGCACTTGGCAATGAAAAACTGAAAAATGAAATTTTAGAAATACCATTTACAATAGCATTAAAATATCAAATACCTAGGAAATCGATCCATACACGTAGCTCAGTTTCCTCCCCTAAAATGAAGATCCCAGTCGTCCCTCCCTCATATGGCTGTTGTTAGGGTTAAATGAATTGTTATATTTACACACCTAGAATACTTCCAGGTAGGTCACAAGTTCTGTATAAATGTTTACCCAAATCTCAATGTACACATCAGTTATAAGGAAGTTACATGGAAGATACAATGTGGACTTCTAAAAATAGCAGTTATGTGAAATCTTTCCCCTGCCACAAAAAAAGGGATTTGTAGTTTATTGAATATGTGACACTGTTAACGTCTGTTAAGAATTTGAATCTTGACCTGGAGTCTGATCCCGTGGTACTGAATACGTTTTTCCAGTAGGAGGAGCTCTGACCAAGAGTTTGAAAAGCACAGACGTGCTGTTGTCTCTGCTTTGGGGATCCAGACTTTCCATGACCTAGAATTAGTCCTCCCTTTGCTACCTGTGTATTAGTGAAATAAAATGCTACTACAAACTATGTATTTTCTTCCTGAGAAGCAGTATAGTGGAATAAATGAACTTGATTTAGATTTCACACTGAATTTCTACCACAGAAATAATGTATTTTCCTTGTATTGGCAAAAAAAAAAAATTGTTTTCTACTTTATAAACATCCACATTTAGGGATTACAAACATATCTTTCTGTATATTTTTTCCTTCTTTTGAGACCACTGTACAGAAAGCTTTACAAAGGCTTTCTTGGCCTCAGACCTCAAATTTATCCGTATGCTTCTTCTATGCTTCCTTTACTATTAAAGAAAAAGCCCGCACACAGAGGCTCTGGAGAACCATGTCTTCATCAGCAAGAGCCATTTTGTTGTTGTGTTTTCATTGTTATTGAATTCAAAATATTTTTCCTATTTTCTTTTGACTTGTTCTTAACTTGTGTAGTCTTTAGAAGTACATTTGTTTAGTTTTGGTGTGGTTTTTTTTTTTTTGAGATATATTTGACAATGAGTAATTGTATATATTGAAGGTGTACAATCTGATGATTTGATATACAAATACATTGTGAAATAATCACCACATTTGAGCTAATTAACATATTTATCTCTTCAGATAGTTACCACTTTAGCAAGAGCCATTGTAAATAAGTTTAATCACGACAGGGAAAAGAAAGAGTATTTTAGACTAAAATTAGTTATTTTTCCAACTAACCTCTATATCCTAATGTGGGGACTACATATATTGCTTTGTTCCTAAAGCTCATTGTGTGGTGCTAGCATGATGAGTTTTTATATTTTTATCATTTATCTCATAGTTGCCCTTGAAGAGCTTGATTTAAAATCAAGTCAACTAAAGGGGACATGTCTCACTAATTTCAGGTTGCTAGGCAACTAGTCTACTTCTCCACAGCATCTATTCTATTGTTCAGGAGATGCAGGAAGGTTAGCAGAAAATATGTACCATGTAAGACAGACATATATTTTTAATAGAATCATTTTTAGAAAAACTGTCCAATCTGTGAACTTTGTGTTGTCTTAGTTCTCCAAGCCAGCTTCCTATTCCATCTTGCAATCTTATGAAGACAAAATTAGGATTTAGAATTCTTTTTCAGAGAAATGAATGAATGTCAATGTATATTTTCTTTCTCATCCTCTGAAAATTTTCAGTAAGGTCTAAGATTTCCTTAAAACTAGTATCAAAACCAAATATTTTTCATAATGTCATACCAACTGATGTTATTTTCACTATATGTGTTTAGGTTTTCAAGTCCAGAACTCCAGAAGCTGATGATTTCCTATTGGGTACTTGCCTATAATTATATCTACTTAATTTATAATGATTACTTTGATATGTGATATGAAAACCATTTAGACATATGGATTTTACATCTCGTTTTTTTACTTCTTAAAATTATAATTTAAAACCCTAAAAATAATAGTACTCATTATTAAAATAGCTAAATATAGAATCCTTAACTTTATTAATCACTTTATTTAAAAGATCAGAGAATAGCAAGGCAAAACTAGTCCAATCACCTTTCTAAGCTGAAACATCTCTATCACGTCTCACACACCTGCCAAGGGGCTGCCCAATCTATTTATCCTTGAATACCTCCAGAAATAAATACTAGTTAACATGTGAGCCTTTTCCACAAATGTTTCATGTTATTTTATTCCACACTGTTATAGCTTTGACATGAACGCTTATCATCCATCCATTGATTTGTTTATTCATTCATTCAATTAGTCACCACACATTTAATCACTATTTGCCATTGTTCTAGGCACTAGATGTAGGCATAGAATAGTAGACATGAGACTTGCCTTTTTTCTCCTAAAGTCAAAATTTTTTCTGATGCCTATTTAGAGCCTCAACACTTCAAGATAGCTTCTCATCTATGTTAACATTAGCTGTAGGTTTTTAGAGGCTTAACAAAACGAAATTTTCCTTTAGCAATCACACATAGGTATTTCTTGTTAGTGATCAGCTGTCCGTAATGAATGATTCAGAAATCCAGGGCCTTTCCATCTGGTGGCTTTGTTCCCTGGGGCCTCAAGCCCTTTGTGCCTAGCTGGCAGCCAAAGGAAGGGATAGGGTGGAGAAGCACCCCTGTTTCTTACCTGCTTTGGCCAGAAGTGACAGCATTGCTTCTTCTCACATTCCATTGGCAAGTTTCAGTCATATGGCCCCACCAGAGAAATGCTTGGACATTGGTGCTGCTAGTGACTTTTTACTGGTTACCAAGTATATCTTGGTTTCATGGCAAGGGATGAAAAGGGTGGGTGAGGGAGGAGGGACAGCAAAGGAAAGGATGGGGTAGAGATAGAAATTTAATTTGAAAATGTCATATCTTTTGCTTTTCCTCTATAGTCTTCCTAGCTTAAGCAATGAGTGGCTTTGATACGGAGAAAATAAATGTAAGTGGGGACGTGTACCCCTTGCAAACTCATTTTGCTACTGAATATTTTAAGAAGTATACTGCAGTCTAAAACTGCATGCAGCCAAGCCCCATTGCCCCTTGCAGTTAACCTTGTTCTTCCCTTTCATAGGGCTTAGTAAAATAAAATATTCCTTTCGGTAATGTCAACGAAAAAACATCCAGCCTAAGAGAAAGCTTATAAGAGTTTATTTGAGCCAAACTGACAACAATTACCAGGAAGCAAAGTCTCAACGGATTGAGAAAATGCCCCGGAAAATGGCCGTTTTTTGCTACTTATTTTATACATTAGAATCAAAGGACGAAGGTTACACGAAACCCATTGGTTGTAGATTAAGGGGGTGGGAGAAAGCAAAGCAGGAAAATCTCTGGGATTGGATAAACAGCAAAATGGAGAGACCCACACTTCTTTTACATTGGTGGGTACAGGATAGTTAATAGCATTTTACAGCACATAGAGATGGTATTTGGGGAACAAGATAACAATGAGGGATTTTGTAATTTCCTGCTCTCCTGTGGTGGGTTGTGCGCCCTGGGGGCTCTGGAGAAAGAGATTACTCTGAAATTCCAAGGGTATGTTATCTTAGATGCAAAAAGACAACAGATAGGCTCATTTAAGGTAAAGGTTGACCTTTGTCAAGGAAGCTACAGGGCAGACGTGACTTTCTGCCATGGCCCACCTTACTTAGGAATTTTTATGTTCATGCCATTCTATGTGGTTATTTTCAGTCTCCTGAGCTTGTCAGGTTTCACTTGTGGCCCTTTTTCTGTCCACAGTAGGTTGGTATAAATCTTCCAAACTACAGAGAAGCCATGGGTTAGGAAAGGTCCCTATATCTTTCTCTCCAATAACGATTTCACTGAAATAGCTATAGAATTTTAGAGTTGGATAGAATCGGGAACCAAGACGCCCCTCCCCATTTTACAGACTGAGGAATGAAGGCCAGCGAGATGGAGTCATGTGCCTAGACTCATCCAGTCACCATGTGGTGGTTCAGATGACAGACAACCCAGGTCTCGTGACCATGTCTCTTCTTCAGTTCTGACTAGTTCTCCCATGTGGCAGCTAAAACAAAAACAAGATACAACACACGGATTATATATAAATAACAGATAAGCCCAAAGTGGTTCAAGTGTTTGATATTTGAGTGAGTTTCACCGTATTATGCTTCAAGCCTTATACCCAAACCATCTTCGGCCCAAAACATTACAGCCCTGAGCTCCCAGCTCCAGGGCTCTCATTCCCAGTAGCTTCTCAGAGGGCAGCCAACCTCCTGAGGTTTGTGACAAAACTGGGTCTAGCCCAGCCCCAGGGGTCCAGGCCAGCTTCCCTGGACCAACCCCAGGTGTATGCTACAGGTTCTATCTGTTCTGCTCACTCAATGCCTTCCTAGCAGAGGCTTCCCAGTCCTGGGCTGGCATGTCACAGCCTTGATGTTGAAACTCAAAGGAACTTATGCAGGTCATTGATCTCTTAGGAATCACTTTTCCTCCTTCCCAGAGACTGATTCTGCTTGTTAAGAGGTTAGGCAGTTTTAGGACACTGCCAGGAAAAAAAACAAGTTTTCCCAAGACAACGGTGTCCGCCTGCCTGAACAGTTGCTTAACTAAGGCCCCTTTGGTGCTGTTGGGACAGAGTCTCAGAGAGCGGTTCCCAGGCTCTCAGCCTCACGTGGGAAGGTGCCGGCTCCGTTGTGTAGCCCGTGCATGCGCAGGACGCATCCCTATGTGAGCACTTATGTAACCAGTTGGCCATCAGCTGTAACCAGTTGGCCGTCAGCTGTAACCCACCAGTCGGCCGCCAGCCACCATTGTTCTGTACGCTATATAACTGCCATGGCTACATTAGCAAGCATGGATGTTGCGGATCCTACTTCCTGTGTCTTGCCCGGCCGCCGTCGAGACTGGTATAGGAAGAGCCCTTCTTGGGATATTGGTGGATGCTTGCTTCTTGTGCCTCGAACAGCCGCCATCGAGAACATAGTGGTATGAACCCCCTGTCCATGGCCCCGTTGTTCCTTTTCGGCCTCACCGTATCCTTCGTTCAGCTGCCAGGAGCTGAGCCCCTGCCTTACAGGTACCTTTTGGAAGGCCATGGACTACTCTGCTGAAGAAAAAATTGTACCCAACTACATTTACCTACTCAGACAGGGTCTGGTCAGAATTCAGGGCTGCCTAAAGGACACTTCAGCACTAAAAGGATTGGGAGGAAGGAGAATGATGCTTCAACTGTGGGGTGAAGGGTGGCAGCCTGCTCACCTCTCTTCTCCTCGATGGGGGAAGGAGATGATTATAAAAACTCTCTTAAAAGCCATTTTCTGTCCAGACGCAGGTGCAGGCCACAGCTTCCATCTGCTCTGTTCTTACATGCCTCTGACGTGAAGCCCCTGAGATAGCAGAGCAGATGTTTCCCATCTTTTTCCTTTCCCAAGTGAGCCGAGCAATACTTCTGGTCCTAGACATTGGGTGCAGGTGCTCCCTTTGCTCAGGAAGCACTCAGCAGGATGGGGAAGAGGAAGTAGTTAGCTGAGGAGAGGCTCTAGGATTTGAGACTGAGATAAAGTGAACTTTGCAGTTGCTTTCCATGTGTCCAGCCCAGCTCACCAAAGTAAAGGCAGAGGCACAGGTGGGCTCAAGGCTCCTTGACAAGGCTACCCCTTCCCTGATGGGCCACCGTGTTATGAGGTTCTTCCTTATCTGAACCAAATCCCTCTTCCATAAACCCACACACACCAGTTCTTGATATGGACAGTGCTTGGTCCAAAGTAGCAGCTCAATAAATAATTACAAAGGAATAGTATGCCCATGTGATCATTTCGCCTGCATATTCTTCTGTCTCTTTCCACACTGAGCGTTCCTATTTTCCTTAACAGCTGTTTATAAAACTATAACATAAAACATCTTCTAGAATCCTTACCATCCTGGTCATCCTTCATAGGTTGTGCTGCAACTTACCAATGTCCTTCTTAAAATGTGAGTGCGGTCGTGTCCAGAACAGAGAGAAATAGTTGGATGTGGCTGGCTATACAGAATAGAGTGGACCCAGGCATTTCCTCCTTATTCTGAATGTTGTCTTTCCGTAATGAAGCCTAAGATGGCACTGGTATTTTTGGCTCTCAGGACCTACTGAAAGACAAAAGGCTTGCATCTTATTCTCCAAAAGCTTTTGCCCCTTTGCCACGGACACAATCCATACTCCTATGTCCAGGATCCAGTTTCTCAGACCCTGTGTTGAATGTCTTGGTGGCTGAAGGGCTTGAGTCAGCAGAAACTCTGGGCTCTGAATTGTATTGTGGCCAGGAAGGAGGGGAGATGTGACCAGGGATGCTGGGTGATAGGGAGGCAGGAAAGAGGACTTGAGATCGAGACGAGCTTCTGGATCTTTACTATTTAGATGACTTAGAATCACATGATGGGGAGAGAAGGGTACAGAGAAGTGGGGAGAAAAGGGCACAAAGACCAACACAGGCACCCAGCTGTGATTCTGATCCCTGGTGCCTTCAGGCCCAGCCTTCCAGTGGTACAGTGGTGCTCAGCCATGGTGCCAGCCCCAAACTCCTTCACAGGTACAGGGCCAAATTGTCATGCTGTTACCAAGACGCCTATCAGATCTAGTTTGAGCTCTGAGCTCACTGCATGACCCAAGGCAAGGCAGATGTAAGGACAGTATAATTTTCAAAGAAAAGTCACATAGCTCTCAGAACTTTTGGGAGCTTGACCGGGGTAGTAAGAATTTTGTCTCCAATGAACCTAGAGCTAAAGGACCTAGAGCCAGTTCATAGAGTCACAATCATGAATGAGAGAGACTTTCTTCCAGTAATTACTATTTAACAATTATTGTGGATTGGTTTAATTTGTACAAATGTGTTGCCAAATTTTCTAATATTTAAAAGTATTTTAAGCACAACAAAATGAGAATTGTTGGATGAGTGGGATTTCAAAGTCCAGTGGAAGGGTCCCTATTGCCAAATTTCCTTCCTAATGGCTCCCAGTTGCCTCAGATTTCTAAATGAAAGGAAATCATTTTCATTTCATAATTAGATTTTTTAAAAAAGCTTAAAATGTAGATCCACCACAGATTTAATAGATTGTTATAAATGAGGCTTCAAGTTAAAATGTCTTAAGGAAACCATTTTCATCCTCGAAAGACATAGAGAGAGAGGGGGGAAGAGATCCCTAAGCAGGGACTTGCGGGTAAGGTGAGGGTAACAGGGAACAGAAAGAATAGTAAAAATAACCAGCAAGGCAAGCATTTAATAAACCTGAGCAATTATTTTTGATTGAGTGTCTATTATGTATCAGGCACTATACTAAGTACTTTACACAAATTGTTTAATTTGATTCTTTCAATAGCCCTGTGAGGTAGATATTATTTGATTGTTTGCTTAAAGAAGCAGTGTTAAGCATCTTGCTCTTGTCATTTGTTTGTAAGTGGTAGGAGCAGGACTTCAATGAAGACACTTGCCCCAAAGACCATTCACGTAAGCACGGACACTGTGGGGAACCACAGACACTGTGAGAAACCACAGAGACATAAAACAAACTTGAGGGTTTTTACAGATGTGCCAAGAGTTGGATGTATGGTAAACCCAACAGTGCTTGAATAAAACATAGTTTACACATGCAGGCCTTAAGGAAAACTATGCTGTTAGAAGAGTGGTTTCAAGATTAGTATTTGTTCATGCTGCAGAGGAAAGAACACCTGTGTTGTGGTCTTGATGGTATTTGTTAAATCATTTTGATACTGTTATATAGATTGTTATTTGTTAAGCCAGTTTGTTAAGGAAGTTCTTTAAGTGTGTCTTTTCATCTTTATTCTTTTTACTGACTCTTTAAAGTCTGACAGTAAGGGTCAGATTTTTCAAAATTTGCTCCAGGCCCTGATTGCCTATCTCAGTGTGTGTGTGTGTGTGTGTGTGTGTGTGTGTGTGTGTGTAGAGCAAGAGAGATTGACAGAGAGAGAGAGATTGACACTTGAGGGTCAGCGCCATCTTGTATGCTTCCCTTGGTTCCCCTGCAGTGTTTATCATAGTATTATTGAGCTATCAGTTGAAGCATAATACTCATTATATTGAATTGTGTGAGGATTATCTTTTATGTTTAAGACACTCTAAGACCTAAACGTAGTTTTCTTTCTTAAAGCTTTCAAAATTAATTTTAGGGGTATTATAAAATATTGTTATCATCAAATAATGCTGATAATACTTCTATTAAATACATTATACTTATGTGCATACATGCACATGGCAAATATCGCTTGCTTAAAGATCACCTTTTTTAAAATAAAAGAATCTGGGTAGTGCTTTCCAACATTTGTGAAATCTTAAGCATGGACTATCAGAATTTAAGGACTCTTAGTCTAACTCTTCTTTCTGATAATCAGAAATTCGCAGAAGCAGGAATTCTCAAATCTGAAGCTAATTTGAGAAATTTGGCAATGAGGTAAAACAGGAAAAAGTTCTGATCCTTCGCGAAGAGTGGCTGTTATACTAACTTTAATATATGGGGCGTTTTATGCCTGAAATCAAGGAAGACAGGATGCTGATCCTGTTCTAAAAAAGAACTACACCTATGTGAATAGGCATACAATCAGCAACGCTATTTTTTTGTGCATGATGGAAAATGAAGACAGTTTCCATTCCTAGCAGGTCATCAATTTAATGGGGTAGGAGGGGGGCCGTGAATTCTTTTTCCCAGTGTGAGTTCCACTGACGCGATCCGGTCTTTTCTCCATGAGAGCACCTGAAAAAGAGACTCTGAGATCATCATCACCATCAAAGACAGTTCAGTGACTGTCTTCATGGGGAGATACGCTGGTTCGTAGTACAAGCAGAGCTGCTGTCTAGTGGCTTTCAAGTTAAGACAGTGTGATGTCCACTTCCGGCTCAAACGAAGTTCCGAGGGCACACCAGTCGTTCCACGGTCGCGTGGGAAGGGTTGCTAAAGCAGCGGGGTTCAGCACGGACGAGTTACTAGTTGTTTCATTGTTGTCCCGGCTGTGCAGGCGCCCTGAGGGACCAGGACTGCGGGATGTGCGTGTGAGTGCTGGTGTGTACGCGCTGAGTGTGCGCGCGTGAGTGTGTGTGTGTGTGTGTGTTGGCGGGTGCGTGTGGGGGTGGAGAGTGTAAGGCTTGGAGGGTCTGCGGAGTTGGGGTTCCGTTAGTGGGAGCAGGTGGCCGGCTGGGCAGCATCTCGGGCGCGAGCAGAGCGCGAGGTGAGAGCGGCGGGGCGGCGACCCCAGCCGGGCGCCGCCGTGTGGGCGGCCGTCAACCGCCCGCCCGGCGAGGGTCCCCGGGGCGCGAGGCCGGCCGGGGAGGCGCCTGCCAGCCTCGCCGGGTCACGTGGCGCGGTCACGTGTCACGGAGCCGGGCCCAGCGGCAGCGGCGGCGGTTGAGGGAGGCGGAGACTCGGCCGAGACGCGGAGGGAGGCGGCGGCGGCGGCGGTGGCGGGGCTGCTGGAGGCGGAGAGGCGCGGAGGAGCGCGGGGCCACCGCACGGCCGCCCGGAGGTGAGGCGGGCGGGAGCCGTTGTCACCGACGCCCTCCCGTGTGGGGAGGCGGCGGGCCCAAGCGTCGCCCGGGGCGCCCTCCCGAGCCGGGCCGGACGCCTGTCCCCCCGAGGCGGGCGCAGGGGCCCCCAGCCCCAGCCAGGCCCCTCTGCCGGGCGCAGTGGGGGCGCGGCGGGCGGCACCCTGCCGGGAGGGCTGCAGCGCCCCGGGCTGGGCCGGAGGCCGGGGCTCCGGCGGGGGGCGGGGGGCGGGTCGCCATGGGGGGCTCTCCCGAGGGCGCGGAGGGGTGAGGGTGGCCGACACCCGGGCTGGGGCGGCGCTGGCTGCTGTGGAGCTGTTTTCGCCTTTTGTTTCAGCGTATTATCAGAAAATGGGGCGAAAGAAGAGCTTGGTGTGCGTGTGTGTGTAAATCAGGAGGCGTTTGGCTTGGAGCCATTTTTTTTCCTTAATTGTGGAGACAGAAGATCCCTTAAAACGGTTTCCCCGGGGAGACGGGGCTGTGCTCCTCCTCTTCCTCCCCAGCGTGTAGATGGAGTGGATTTCCCTCCTGCCCCTGCCCACCGTCTCTTCCTCCAGTCTAGTCTGTCTCCCTCCCTCCTTCCCCTTCCTGCCCGTTCCACCTCTGTGAAACCCCGGGGCTAGCGGGGTGTCTGCAAAGCGGCCCGGTCACCTGTCGTGGCAGCTGCATGGAAATGCTGGCGCTTCTGCTGTCTGGTCTGTGCTGTTTCCTCTGGCAAATCACGGCGATTCCGCCCAGAATATCAACCCTTCCCCTTTTCCCTGCGCTTCTAAACAAAGTGCATGATGCTGGTTCTGAAGTTTGACCCGCTTGGGCAATTAGCAGGGAGAGGTGTCTACTTTTATCTGTCGCACCACTTCAAGGTTGGAAAGGTGAGGGCCATCTAGCTTTGTGGGAGGAAACGAGGGTGACACAGTCCTATTGGGAATGGATGTGACTTACCTGCTAATTGCCATGGTGATTTGAAAGTCTTCTAACACTTCTCTCCTTGGGGACAATCAACTTCCCTGATGGGGAGCTGTTTCCTGGATTTCTCTGTTTGGGGGCTCTCCTCCTCTTTGTACTTTGCAATAGTTCATCATCTTAAGGATGCCCAGTAGGCAGGTTTTTAGAAAAGCACAGGGAAAACCATTTATTTCAAAGGTTGTGAAGAATGTAAATATCCGTGGGGGTGGGGAGGAAGTTTCCTTTCATCTTGCCTCTCCTCGCTGTGTCTCAGATTTCCATTTCTTAGTAGCTGGAGTTTATTTTTTGCAGGCAAGGCCGCTGGAAATGGTGTAGACCTGGGGAGTGCTCACCACCAGGCCCCGCAGCACGCGATTGCTGGGCTGGAGGTTGTGATGGATGTGAAGTGACAGGGCACCTTGCACATAGCCACACAGCAAACCAGAGAGCCACTGCTGAGTCTCCTGTCCGGCTGGCAGCTGGCGGGGCACTTTGCAAGCTGATGTCAACCTTGTGCCATGAGACTCACATTCAGGCTGGGTGGGGGTCTCAGGTATCCCCCCTTTATTTCTTCGTGGTTTACTGTCATGGAAATGAATATGTGAATAAAGTGTGAGTAGCCACATCTAATATTTAGTTCCTCAATTTAAAGACTAGTAATTAATTGGTATGAAATAGTTGCTGAGGATGTGAATTTCCTTTTAGAATTTGAAGTGCTCTGTTTTAGTAAGGGTTGTGAAAGTTGCAGAGTTTTCCCGTGATGGGCGTGCTGGTGTTGACCTCTAGAGTTAAACTACTTAGTACTGAGTTAGAGGGATCATATAGGGGGCCAATTTTAACACAATGGAGCTTTCAGACATGGGAGGAGAGTGGAAAGCCAGGATTGCTTCCTGTGCCTGAGAAATAATAATATAATGTATTTGCTACTGTATATTTTAAAACAATGACTTCATTGAGAAAAAGACCTGTGTATCAAGTTGAGCTTTCTAGTTTTCATATAGAGCTATAATATAAGAATGTCAGTTTGGTTATTCATACTTTTTTCCCACCAGAACTCGGAGTGGAAAAAAAATTTTTTTAACCCATAAAAGGATACGTGGTACTTGAAACCTGTTTTACATTAAACCATCCAACATTGATGCTGACTGAGATCTCAAGTAATGAAAGACCAGTGAGAGACATGGCAGCCTGCCTGCAGCTGAATTTCAGCCCTTCCTCACTAGATAGTGTATAGGACAGAGGGTGACTCCTAGGCTTTCTTGTTGGTTTTACTACAGATTCACTGAGTATTCGAATTCAAGAATGTTTGTTGAGTGCCTGCCTTGTGCATGGGTAAGCGAGGACACGTCCTCATCTGTTTCACTGCATGTGCAATGCCAGTTACAACCTCTTTCTGGGTCTCTTCTGTGGATGGAGAAAGATTGACGATTGAGTGGCCCAGCCTAGCATGTGATTCTTCAAATGCTTTAGAAATTGGGTAAAACTTCTTTTATGAAATGTTTTGGTTTAGTTATTGCATTGGTTCCTATTTAGGATTCTGTGAAGTAGTTTCAGTGTTCAAAAGCTTTACTGAAATTGTACATTTGCCCTTAGTGACACTGCTGAGACTGCAGGGACTGGGTAATTAAAATGTCAAATTTCTTTTAATTTGGCTGGAATAATGTTAACTTAGTTACTAAATTTTAACATACTAAAACTACAGTTTTTTGGTGATAAGGTATACATAACATAAAATTTACCATCTTAACCATTTTCAAGTGTACAGTTAAGTGGCACGAAGTACATTCATGTTGTACAATCATTATCACCATCCATCTCCAGAACTTTTTCATCTCCCTAAACTAAACTTTGTACCCTTTAAACAATAACTTCCCATCCCCTCTTTCCCCGGCCCCTGGCAACCACTATTCTACTTCTCTGTCTCTGAATGTGACCATTTTAGGAATCACAGGAGTGGAATCATGCAGCATTTGTCTTTTATGCCTGGCTGATTTCATCCAGTATGATGTTTTCAAGGTTTATCCATGTTGTCACGTGTCAGAATTTCCTTCCTTAAGGCTGAATAATATTCCATTGTATGTACATACGTTGTATGTACATGTACTTGGTTTATAAATGTTTTAAATTTTAACATTAAAGGTTAACCATGGTAACCTCATGATGATAAGGAGCTCTCACTGGAAATTGTAGATACCTTTGCTTAATTAAAACAGGAAAACAAATCAGTTGTTTATGTGCAGTACCTTTTTAAAATATAGGCGCCATGGGGAATAAAACTAAATGTACGTCATGTCCTGGCTGGGCCCCATCATTTCCCTTCCATGTGGATAGTGACATATGGTCCATCTTTCTGAATTTGTGGCTCATGCGGATGATGTGTTTCTATCCCAGCTGATGTTATAATGGGATACATCTTGCTGTGTGGAAGAGTTTATGGGGTTCACCCCGAGGTATAGATTGTACAGGAAGTGCAGGAAAAAGGTCTAATTGTTTCCCTGTATTTACTACTTCCCCAAATCATAAGTTAGTTCCTAGCATCCTCCTGTGGTGGTAGTTGAGGGTTTTTTTCTTCTTTGTGTGAGTGTATCTTGATGAACTCCTGTTTTAGTATATGTGATGTGTTTCAGTCCATTTCTGTTATTGTCCTTTTGATGCTCAAACTGCCCAATCATTGGGCAGATAGGCTTATTTAGGTTGGCTCCAAGTCCTCCTGGCATGCCTCTAGTAATCTATGTAGCTTCCTTGCTTTCTGGTATGATGAGAAATTTCAGTTTCATCCTGTACCCTTCCTGTTCCAGACTTAGAATCAGACCAATTTATAAAAGGAAAAGGAAAAGGAAATGAACCAATAAACATATTAAAATTGTCAATTTCACTAGTAACTAAATAAATGAAATTAAAAGCAAAAATAAAATACAATTTGTTATGTATTGAATGTGTCTTCCCAAAATTCATATATTGAAGCTCTTCCACCAAGTGTGATGGTGTTTGGAGAAGCAGCGTTTGGGGGGTAATTAAAGTTAGGTGAGGTCATGAGGGTGGAGTCCTCGTGACGGGATTAGTGTCCTTATGAGAAGACACATCAGAAAGTCCCCGCCATGCACAGAAAAGCAGTCATGTGTGCACAGAGCCCGATGGCAGCTGCCTTTATGCCAAGAAAGAGGAGAGGCCCAGACTGAAACCTACCTGTTGGCCTCCTAATCTTGGACTCCTCAGCCTCCAGCGTTGTGAGAAATGAATCTCTGTTGTTTAAGCCACTCCAGTCTGTGGTATTTTGTTATGACAACCTAAGCCACTGAAGACACCATTTTTCAAATAGTATATTGGTTATATAACTTAGGCTCATTTTAGACCTTACTGGATGTGAAACAATTTGCGAAAGCTTAATATAAAGAATTATTATGATCACTTCTGCTGTGCCTTCTCTCGGTAGCCTTAATATTTGGGTACTTCCCAGTTTGGAATGGAAATAAGGATAATAGTAATTCCCAGGGCTGGTGAAGATGGAGGGAAGTGTGTACTCTTAGACTCAGTCGGGGTATAATTGAAGCATTCATTCTAAATAGGGGCTATTGTATATCAGGATGTAAACTTTGCATAGTCTTTAACTCAGCCAGTCCACATTTAAGAATTTATCTTAAAGAAATAATAGGAAAAGTTAGCAAAGATATGTGCATATGGTACCTAACTTTATTACATACAATTATATAGTAAATAACCTTAACTAAGGAATTGGTTAATAGATTATAGTACCATCATGGCATGCAGCCATTGAAAATAATGACATGGATCTATATTAACCATTCCGGAGCGATGCCCATGTTATATCGTTGACTGAAAAAGGGAGGTTACAGAACTGGAGGTGTAGTGCTTACATGTCACAGGCGTAGAAAATGCTGAGCAACTGGTCTTCCGGGGCCAAAGACCAGGCCTCGGGGGTCCTAGGCTTCAGGAACTGCGGATGGACGGCCTGCTTCAGTTGCCACGGTGCCAGAGACTGAACCAACTGGTTTCATTTTGGTGTCATAGGATGCTTGTTTCCTGCAGAGGGAATATGATTGGCTTCGTTTGGGTAGTTTGCCCGCCCTTTGGGGTGTGTGTGTGTGTGTGTGTGTGTGTGTGTGTGTGTAGGGTTAGAATTGCTGTCTGTTCACAGTCTCACAGAGACCAGGTGGAATGGAGGAGGGGTCACGGGGAGATTTGGGGTACTTTTAACTAAAGAAAGGGCAAGACAACATGGTAGGTGCCCACTACATCTTCAGTTAAAATTAAATTCTTTGCTCAGAAATGTTGAATTCATTCCTGCATCTCCATAAATTATGGCAAACTGATAAATTTGGGCTTTCTTTTCCTTTTAACATTCCTTTTTGGCATGTTAGGGTCTGTACAAGTGGGTCGACTCTGTTCGGTTTCTTGCTTTCATGGAAAATGATGGGTCAAAATTAAAATTTTGGAGTATTCATGGATTTAAAAAATTTTGTTGTTTTCCCCTTTAAATGTGGTTAATTCAGAATCAAATCTATTTCTCTGATGTCAGTAAATAGGAATAGAAGTTTTTGTACTTGTGTCAAGGATACCCACCCAGCCTTCAGAGAAAGAGTGTTTTAAGAATAGAATTGAAAAGTAGTGTTTATGGAAAGCCGCCAGTAGTAATGGTATAGCAGGTTGTAGAGTGTAGAAAAATTCTGTAGGTGTGTAGAGGCGCTCGCGTGCAAATAGTATAGACTCATTGGACAGCTCTCTTACTGTTACTGTTTTTCATCAGGAGCATAATTAGAGTAGAAATGGATGCGAAAGAGCTTTGAGAAAGATAACATACACTATAATTTAAGATACTAATTTCTCACTTTTTAAAAAAAATTTCTCTTTAAAAATTAAAGACTCGATTTAGACCTTACTGGATGTGAAAGGATTTGGAAATGCATAATGTAAGGTGTTGTGTTGTTATAGTTACTTCTGCTATTACTGCTTTTCATAGTCTTACTACTGGGACAGCTTCTCCCGTTTTGGAACAGGCCGTATGGGACTGTGGGGTTGCAGCGTTCGTTGTGTCAGGTCTTCTCCTGTGGTTAGGGCTAAGAAGTGGCCTTCTTAATAATCTTTATGACGGAAGTGTCAACCTTTGCTTTCAAGTCTCCACTGTTGATCCAGCTAGTTACTGGTTGGAACACTAGGTTCTAAAGGCTCTTTGTATCTACTTTCAAAATCTATTGCTCAATGTTTTCAAATTCCACTTCAATGTTACAGACAGACTTCACTGGGTTCAGGATTTTCTCATCCTACTAAATGTTTCTTTTATCAGTTTCTTGCGAAAGACAAAGGGAAGATTAGTTTAAACATCTGAGGCATTTACTCGTGTGTGTGTGTGTGTGTGTGTGTGTGTGTGTGTGTGTGTGTGTGTAATTTTCAATCTCTGGCAAAGAAAGAGTCTAGGGTAGAAAACTCCTTCTGTACTATGTTATTGTCCCTTCCACATACCTTTCCTTCATCTTTGGCTATTAAGAGTATATGTTACCTCCCCAGGGAAACACAAAGCGTTGTTAGTTGATTCCTATGATAAAATAGTAGTGGCAGAGGTCCTTGATGAGTGACAGGCTGAGCTGTTAGTATTGGGATGAATTTAATATTCATAAAAAGTTGATCAGTAGTGATGTTACATATGCTGAGACTATGCAGGATTGGCTTCGAACATCATCAGTTTTATAAGCTTCAGACAAATCTCGTAGCCACAAAACCAGATGGACAGATTCAGCGCCATTGGTCAGAATATCAAAACATGCTTCATAAGAAGTTAGCTTATGCTGTGTATGAAAACCCTGGTCCGCCAAAGCTGACATTTTTAGGTGGCCAGGGGTACTGTTTAGAATTGCTAAATAATCAGAAAGTTTAACTATGTGTTAACATTTGTCAGATGAGAGAAGAATGCCTTCAAAAAATTCGTATCTGGGGGGTGGCCAGTTAGCTCAGTTGGTTAGAGCGCAGTGCTCTTAACAATAAGTTTGCTGGTTCGATCCCCACATGGGCCACATTGTGAGCTGTGCCCTCCACTACTAGATTGAAACAACTACTTGACTTGGAGCTGATGGGTCTTGGAAAAACACAGGTAAATAAATAAAA
>NC_142502.1:0-2500 GCF_057876585.1 Rhinolophus sinicus | reverse complement strand
GGGTTAGGGTTAGGGTTAGGGTTAGGGTTAGGGTTAGGGGTTAGGGTTAGGGTTAGGGTTAGGGTTAGGGTTAGGGTTAGGGTTAGGGTTAGGGTTAGGGTTAGGGTTAGGGTTAGGGTTAGGGTTAGGGTTAGGGTTAGGGTTAGGGGTTAGGGTTAGGGTTAGGGTTAGGGTTAGGGTTAGGGTTAGGGTTAGGGTTAGGGTTAGGGTTAGGGTTAGGGTTAGGGTTAGGGTTAGGGTTAGGGTTAGGGTTAGGGTTAGGGGTTAGGGTTAGGGTTAGGGTTAGGGTTAGGGTTAGGGTTAGGGTTAGGTTAGGGTTAGGGTTAGGGTTAGGGTTAGGGTTAGGGTTAGGGTTAGGGTTAGGGTTAGGGGTTAGGGTTAGGGTTAGGGTTAGGGTTAGGGTTAGGGTTAGGGTTAGGGTTAGGGTTAGGGTTAGGTACTAGACTAGGGTTAGGGTTAGGGTTAGGTTAGGGTTAGGGTTAGGGTTAGGGTTAGGGTTAGGGTTAGGGTTAGGGTTAGGGTTAGGGTTAGGGTTAGGGTTAGGGTTAGGGTTAGGGTTAGGGTTAGGGTTAGGGTTAGGGTTAGGGTTAGGGTTAGGGTTAGGGTTAGGGTTAGGGTTAGGGTTAGGGTTAGGGTTAGGGTTAGGGTTAGGGTTAGGGTTAGGGTTAGGGTTAGGGTTAGGGTTAGGGTTAGGGTTAGGGTTAGGGTTAGGGTTAGGTTAGGGTTAGGGTTAGGGTTAGGGTTAGGGTTAGGGTTAGGGTTAGGGTTAGGGTTAGGGTTAGGGTTAGGGTTAGGGTTAGGGTTAGGGTTAGGGTTAGGGTTAGGGTTAGGGTTAGGGTTAGGGTTAGGGTTAGGGGTTAGGGTTAGGGTGAGGATGATATTCTAGGGTTAGGGGTTAGGGTTAGGGTTAGGGTTAGGGTTAGGGTTAGGGTTAGGGTTAGGGTTAGGGTTATAATTAGGGTTAGGGTTAGGGTTAGGGTTAGGGTTAGGGTTAGGGTTAGGGTTAGGGTGGTATACTAGGGTTAGGGTTAGGGTTAGGGTTAGGGTTAGGGTTAGGTTAGGGTTAGGGTTAGGGTTAGGGTTAGGGTTAGGGTTAGGGTTAGGGTTAGGGTTAGGGTTAGGGTTAGGGTTAGGGTTAGGGTTAGGGTTAGGGTTAGGGTTAGGGTTAGGGTTAGGGTTAGGGTTAGGGTTAGGGTTAGGGTTAGGGTTAGGGTTAGGGTTAGGGTTAGGTTAGGGTTAGGGTTAGGGTTAGGGTTAGGGTTAGGGTTAGGGTTAGGGTTAGGGTTAGGGTTAGGGTTAGGGTTAGGGTTAGGGTTAGGGTTAGGGTTAGGGTTAGGGTTAGGGTTAGGGTTAGGGTTAGGGTTAGGGTTAGGGTTAGGGTTAGGGTTAGGGTTAGGGTTAGGGTTAGGGTTAGGGTTAGGGTTAGGGTTAGGGTTAGGGTTAGGGTTAGGGTTAGGGTTAGGGTTAGGGTTAGGGTTAGGGTTAGGGTTAGGGTTAGGGTTAGGGTTAGGGTTAGGGTTAGGGTTAGGGTTAGGGTTAGGGTTAGGGTTAGGGTTAGGGTTAGGGTTAGGGTTAGGGTTAGGGTTAGGGTTAGGGTTAGGGTTAGGGTTAGGGTTATAATTAGGGTTAGGGTTAGGGTTAGGGTTAGGGTTAGGGTTAGGGACTCAGGATCAGGGTTAGGGTTAGGGTTAGGGTTAGGGTTAGGGTTAGGGTTAGGGTTAGGGTTAGGGTTAGGGTTAGGGTTAGGGTTAGGGTTAGGTTAGGGTTAGGGTTAGGGTTAGGGTTAGGGTTAGGGTTAGGGTTAGGGTTAGGGTTAGGGTTAGGGTTAGGGTTAGGGTTAGGGTTAGGGTTAGGGTTAGGGTTAGGGTTAGGGTTAGGGTTAGGGTTAGGGTTAGGGTTAGGGTTAGGGTTAGGGTTAGGGTTAGGGTTAGGGTTAGGGTTAGGGTTAGGGTTAGGGTTAGGGTTAGGGTTAGGGTTATATTATACTAGGGTTAGGGTGCTATATTCTATACTATATTAGGGTTAGGGTTAGGGTTAGGGTTAGGGTTAGGTTAGGGTTAGGGTTAGGGTTAGGGTTAGGGTTAGGGTTAGGGTTAGGGTTAGGGTTAGGGTTAGGGTTAGGGTTAGGTTAGGGTTAGGGTTAGGGTTAGGGTTAGGGTTAGGGTTAGGGTTAGGGTTAGGGTTAGGGTTAGGAGTCAGGTTAGGGTTAGGGTTAGGGTTAGGGTTAGGGTTAGGGTTAGGGTTAGGGTTAGGGTTAGGGTTAGGGTTAGGGTTAGGGTTAGGGTTAGGGTTAGGGTTAGGGTTAGGGTTAGGGTTAGGGTTAGGGTTAGGGTTAGGGTTAGGGTTAGGGTTAGGGTTAGGGTTAGGGTTAGGGTTAGGGTTAGGGTTAGGGTTAGGGTTAGGGTTAGGGTTAGGGTTAGGGTTAGGGTTAGGGTTAGGGTTAGGGTTAGGGTTTACGGTTAGGGTTAGGGTTAGGGTTAGGGTTAGGTTAGGGTTAGGG